>NC_060126.1:154487483-154787691 GCF_021461395.2 Schistocerca americana | reverse complement strand
GCTCGTAGATGGATTCATCAGTGAATACGAGTTGCTGAAACGAACGTTGGCTTTGTTCCTGACGTCCCGGGTGTGCTAGCATCACGTTAGACGGCGGTCTGGTATCGCACCGTGAACAGGGCCGCCTGCAATGTTGATGGATGGCAGCGGCGCAGGGATGCTGCGACGAGTGACTACCAAGGACTGCGTCTTGGTAGCACTGAATTTAAGTCACCACTTAACGGCCCAGCTTTACAGGTTGTCAGAGAAGAATTGCAGACGATGCTGAGGGTGTTCGAATGTATGCTGCGGCTGAAGTTCCCCGTATCATCAGCCTATAGCGCGTCAGCGGTGTTGAGCTAACACAGGATCGGTCCAGCGACCGAGCGCTGGGGCTCGCCAGCACATGGAAGATCTTCCCGTAGAGGTAGGAGAGACGTAAAGTGGAAGGACCACTTGAAACTACTTGTACAATAAGTTGGTTCTGAACTGAAGTTCAGAGGAAGAATCGTATGTAAGTGTAACTGACTCACGAAAGAGGTGTCCTACAATATGCTCGTTAGATCGAGAGTATTGCTCGTCAGTATGGTATCCTTGCCACGGCCTGTATTGAAATTCAACGCCCCAAGATTAACCTGCCATCAACGTGCGAATCGTAATGACAAGGACCAAAGGAGTTTTTAAATGGGAACAGTTATTAAGACGTAACAGCCCCAGCCAACTGGGCTTATGCTACGAAAATACAGACTCCGCTACACAGGTCGTTGTTGGTTGCACATGCTGGCGTAATCTTAATTGTTTCCATTTCAAGGGTCCATTGTTCGTGGCACTGTGATTCGAACGATGATGGCAGGTTACGCTTGGGGCCTGCAGATGACGCTATTTGCCGGTGAAACGGATAAGATGTTTTGAGTAAACGAAGTTGGATTCCAATTAAGCTGCTAGTTTTAATTTTTAAGTACTTCTGTCCGGCTGCTGTCCCACCTCCCTCGATGGATTTCAAAATTAATACCGAGATGCACTGTCAGTTGCACTTCCTGCGCATCATTCGCATATGGGACGGGAAAAGGAGGAATTTATTATCATATCTGATGGAGCCTACGCTCCACACTACAGGACGTTTTGGTGAATGTAGATGCGCCCCGCCCGTCCAAAAAGTTTCGCGATTGCATTACTAAAAAGAATAGAGAAAAGTTAAGATGGTGGTTTTAATGCTTCAGATGTTCCGCATAGTCTCCTTCCACTTGAGTACAGCCCACAGAACATTCATAGAACTATGTGAAACTGTCAGAAACATCCTCCTTTGTCATGTTATTCAACTCACGCGTCAGACAGGCTTCAATATCAGTTAACTCTTCAAGTCGTTGACCAGCCATGCGAATGACTGCACTTTCCTTTTATGATAGGTTCATGTTCATAACACTTACTCTCGTCACCCGTGATGTTCTTTTTTTTTCTGGGAAAAAATTGTCCACCTGTTACCGCATTTCATTTAAGTTGCTACAGGCGTCCATGCGTCGTTGTTTCTGTTGTGCAGGACAAACTTTGCACAGACTGTTCTCTTCTTCGAAACCTTCTGGAGAATGTCTTGAACACTTGATTTAGACAGTTTCACTTCGTTGTTCCACTGTGATTTGTGACTCAACGGCTGCAAGTCCGCTCACAACTACCTAGATGGATGCACGTCTGTAGTTTACAGTTGTTAGTTCAAGCTGCCACGGTAGTTACTGCGCTGGCGTCGCTTATGTGCCAGGAATAAAACCAGTCTCGGAATATTTTGGATGGACGTTGTATAGTTAACAGGACACATAGATGTAAGTTACTATATAGCAGAATCAGTAAATCAAATTAGAATCATGAATGAACAACGAACCGTTGCTACTCTGAACTGTGTTTAGTTTACGTCTGATTTTAGCAACTAGAGTTGGGATTTACTTGTATCACGTAGTTTCAGGCTGTATTTGCATTATGTTTTAAAGGTGGACGGCGTAGATGTGAAGTTTCCAAGCTACGGACGCGGCTTCCGTAAATGTCAGCTACGCTTGACACTGTACACAACTTTTTTAATTTATTGTTTCCGTTGTTACTAAGTCGTATATCTTAAACTTACTGTGACAAGTAATTACGTTTCGATATTTCTCACGTCAGTTTATGGACATTTCTCTCCCTTCTTTCACGTGAATGTATTACTTTGATTATACGACACTTGAGACATTATTATGCAACTGAGTGTTGTGATGGAACCATCTCACAAGGAATCAAGGGGAAAATATATTTAGCTGACTAAAGAGAGGTGAAAGTTCTGAATCATGAAATTTTGTAATGCTGAAGAAATACGAAAAGTATACATTACAGAACAGCTTTTGACAGTGTATGATTAGCTTAGTAGAATACGTGGAAAGATTTCATACCCCTCTCTTGTGTATAGTTTGTGACGTATACTTGTTTTGATGTTTCGTATGTGACGTAAAATTTTCTCATGTAACTGTCACAAATTATCATCTCTCAACAGGTGGAGGTGATCATCAAACAATACGTGATTGACATAAGAAAGAAGGTGGTAAGCGACCATTGTAAACGGGAATTCAGTTCAATAATACGTAACTATGTATTGATCGTAAGTTTTTGTCTTCCATATTAGTGGTGCATAAAAACCATCAGCTTCAGGTCTGCGGTATAAAAATACATAAAACTGCAATGGATGAAATCTTTGTGCCCGTATAATCAAGTTATACGTATCTTTAACTAGCACGTTAACATACTTTGGTCGTAATGCTTATATCAAATACCGGCTATTTCAGTTTTTCTTAGGGAATTCACGGCGTGGCTGGGCAGTTGGCATTTCATTCACGTACAGTGCAAATAATTTGGAAATCCTGTCATTTAAGTAAGCTGTTGAACGATTACACAATTTTATGTAATAGTTGTCAGTATTTTGTTCACGTTGATATTTATTGTTTGATTTTCCCATTGTATTTCGTGCATGGCTGATTTATGTATTTTTATACCACGGACTTAGAAATAAAATACGGATTTCACAAAAGCTGGCAGCAGGAATACTATGTGGTGTTCACCCGCACTGATATTGTATGTTCCTCTTCAAGAACTTAGGTATTTTATCTGCATCTTCACAATGCTACTGAAAATCGTCATAAATAATCCATCACAATTTGTGAAAAATAGCGATGTCCATACCCATAGTACTAGAATAAGAAATTACTAGAATAAGAAATTGTCTTTACTAGACATTGTGAAAACTGCACCTGGCCCAGAATTTCTTTTCCTTTTTTTCATTAATAATATGACATTTCTGATCGATTGTAAAGAAAGTCTCTAACTTAATCGAAAATCGCTTAATCGAAAATCGTATCTTGTGGACAGCCCCTCCGATTCAATTATTTATAAACTGGTAGCCTACAAAAGAAAAAAGGTAGAAGAAAACCTACGAGGGAGGTGTCGCAACTAGAACGACTAAACTTTAATAAAAATGACATTAAAATGTGGAGATGTTTCTGTCTTGCTGCGCATAAAGATATAAGAGGCAGTCAAATGAAAACAGGACTGTTGAAAAAAGTAAATACACTGTTTGTTATTTCAAAAGTAATCGCCGTAACTATCAGCACATTTATCCCACTGTGAGACAAGACGATCAATGTCTTCAGGGAAAAATGTATGCAATTGTCTATGGAATCATTATTGTACCCGGGCGGATCCACAAGTTGCCAAGCTTGTTTCGACTACGCTGCAAATGTTTCGCTGCGAAGCTATTACCCGTCCCCCATACTATTCCGATCTCTCCCCATGCGATTTCCATATTTTTGAAGCCCTAAATATAATTTTTAGGACCATGACATTTTGCTGTATGCACTTTATTATTGCCACTCGCAAATAATACTTAACTTTAATCCATAATTGGTGAACATCGGTCTGACGGCACATGCATCACAAGATAAATAGATGTGCTTCGGACAAAGTGAAGCATGCCTAGGTAAGGTTGTGGTTCCACAGGCTGCCGCAAACATTTTTCCGTTAAGGCTTCGACCGTCTTGTCTGACAAAGGGGTGAATGTATTAACAGTTACGGCGGTTACTGCAGAAATAATAATCAGTTTACTAACTTATTTAGTCTCTCTCGTTTTCAGTCGACAGTCGCTTATAATCTAAGTGCGAAACTCCTTATTTCTGTACAATCCATGATGTCAGATTATCGAATCTGGACACTACAGTAAAGTGACTGAAATCACACAGGAATGGAATAATCAATATTTGACAAAGACACTGGATGGAACGTATCAACACTTGAAAAAGGTAACGTGTTGAAATACTACAAAATTTCCGGTGCATCCGCACTCCAATATTCCAATATCAGAAACGCCATTGATTAGAGTATCTAGATCTTTACCTCGAAACGTTTCATTCCGTTGTGTTTTAATCACTTCCCCGAAACTCTTCATTCGTACTTCGATGGCGAATAAGTCGAAAACGAACGACAACACGACAATTTGTATTTGGAAAATAGTTTTTAAGTATTGCATGTGTTAATAAATGTAATTCCAATCAAATTTTTAGGTGTTAACGAAATAAAACTTTTGTTATGAGTCACGTGAATCTGCTGTTTGCAGTTGCCTGTTACATGGTACTGTTTCTTCAGCAACCCACGCTTATGTAGTTTTAAAATTATTAACCCTGAAACATCTGTTATTCATAGAGTCATAGTAATACAAATAAATGATGTTCATGTCTGGTAGAAGGGCCACAACTTAGTATTGTAGTCTGTTTTAACCGTTGGTGGTGGAGCACTTCCTTTGGCAGTATTAAGCGTAGTTGCAGGGGTAAGTATGAAAAATAATCATTAATGTTAAATTTAGGTCGGTGTGCCATTTAGGAATTTGCTAGTACAGGGCATGTGAATATATATCTTGTAAATTACTCATTCCACATCATTTCAATAAAAAAGTAATTCAAATGATCTATGAAACATGTAAATAACTAAGAAGGGGAGGCCGCGACGTTGGGATCACAGACTTTTTACACCTTTAATAGGCCACTAAAACAACATGATGTGTAAGTAGCAAGGTGCACTATTCTGGTAATTCCGAAAAAATCGCAAGCCAAGGTTTGCGGGTCTATTACGCGGCTTATGTAATTGTGCGTAGGTACCGGATGTTAGGGCTCATGGTGGTCAAGTGATAGGCGTTCGAGCTTCGTAAGACGGGCGTGTATGACGCAACGGTTCCACTTCCGCTTGAACTTAACTATTAATCTATTTTTTTGCATCATTGGTCATATTTAATTTATATGACATCTGAGATTTAATGTAATGATAAAAAGACCTCGTGTATTTGCATGAAGTTTCAATTTAAATTTTCCAAATCTTTGTGAAAATACTATCCTGCAACGTATGATGTTGAGAGCACTGTAAGTAGGCTGTTTAGGTTTCTACGTTTGTAACGCCACGTAGCGCTCTGTATGAAAATCAATGACTGTGCTGTTTGCAGCCTGTGGCTGATTTGCATTGTTGGAATATTTGCTATTGTAGTGTTGGGCAGCTGGATATGAACAGCGCATAGCGTTGTGCAGTTGGAGGTGAGCCGCCAGCAGTGGTGGACGTGGGAAGAGAGATGGCAGAATTTTGAGAGCGGTCGAGCTGGACGTGTGTCCATCAAAAAGAGTAAATTTGTAATACTGGATATCATGAACTGATATATATATATATATATATATATATATATATATATATGATAACTTTTGAACATTATTAAGGTAAATACATTGTTTGTTCTCTATCAAAATCTTTCACTTGCTAATTTGCCTATCAGTGTCTTCAGTAGTTAGAATCTTTTATTTAGCTAGCAGTATTGGCGCTCGCTGTATTCCAGTAGTTCGAGTAACGAAGATTTTTGGGAGGTAAGTGACTCATGAAGGGTATAGGTTATTGTTAGTCAGGGCTCTTCTTTTATAGGGATTATTGGAAGACAGATTACGTTGCGCTAAAATTTTATGTCTCAGTTTAGAAATGATCAGAATAAGTAAAGAGAAATCTGTCTCAGCACGTTCAGTTTCACTCTGGAGTTTGAAAATCAAGTAACGTAAGAGTTTTTCTAGCACTGTCATTCTTAATTTTCGAAGGGCAGGTTTCAGGATTACCTCCTTGCACATTCAACCAAGTTCCTGTAAAGTGTTTCACTGTTATTCAAAACAGATCGTGGTGTACTCTGTATTCGTTTGTGTGAAATGACTGTTTTGAGTAATCAACCTGGCACCGTTATAAGTTTTGTATCGTCAGTCATCGGAAATCGCATTTCCATCTTTCTGATTTTCTGGCTTGGGTCAAAGACGCGTGTTCTCCAAATTTGCTTCACTACGATTCTTTTACACGCAGTTCAATTACAAATATGAAATTACACTACTGGCCATTAAAATTGCTACACCACGAAGATGATGTCCTACAGACGCGAAATTTAACCGACAGTAAGAAGATGTTGTGATATGCAAATGATTAGCTTTTCAGAGCATTCACACAAGGTTGGTGCCGGTGGCGACACCTACAACGTGATGACATGAGGAAAGTTTCCAACCGATTTCTCATACACAAAGAGCAGTTGACCGGCGTTGCCTTGTGAAACGTTATTGTGATGCCTCGTGTAAGGAGGAGAAATGCTTACCATCACTTTTCCGACTTTGATAAAGGTCGGATTGTAACCTATCGCGATTGCGGTTTATAGTATCGAGACATTGCAGCTCGCGTTGGTCGAGGTCCAATGACTGTTAGCAGAATATGGAATCGGTGGGTTCAGGAGGGTAATACGGAACGCCGTGCTGGATCCCAAAGGCCTGGTATCACTAGCAGTCGAGATGACAGGTATCTTATCAGCATTGCTCTAACGGATCGTGCATCCACGTCTCGATCCCTGAGTCAACAGATGGGGACGTTTGCAAGACAACAACCATCTGCACGAACAGTTCGCCGACGTTTGCAGCAGTATGGACTATCAGCTCGGTTACCCTTGATGCTGCATCACAGACAGGAGCGCCTGCGAATGTGTACTCGACGACGAACCTGGGTGCCCGAATGGCAAAGCGTCATTTTTTCGGATGAATCCAGGTTATGTTTTTCAGCATCATGATGGTGGCATCCGCGTTTGGCGACATAGCGGTGAACGCACATTGGAAGCGTGTATTCGTGATCACCATACTGGCGTATCACCCGGCGTGATGGTATGGGGTGCCATTGGTTACACGTCTCGGTCACCTCTTGTTCGCATTGACGGCACTTTGAATAATGGACGTTACATTTCAGATGTGTTACGACCCGTGGCTCTACCCTTAATTCGATCCCTGCGAAACCCTACATTTCAGCAGGATAATGCACGACCGCATGTTGCAGTTGCTGTACGGGCCTTTCTGGATACAGAAAATGTTCGACTGCTGCCCTGGCCAGCACATTCTACAGATCTCTCACCAATTTAAAACGTGTGGTCAATGGTGGCCGAGCAACTGACTCGTCACAATACGCCAGTCACTGCTCTTAATGAACTGTGGTATCGTGTTGAAGCTGCATGGGCAGCTGTACCTGTACACGCCATCCAAGCTCTGTTTGACTCAATGCCCAGGCGTATCAAGGCCGTTATTACGGCCAGAGGTGGCTGTTCTGGGTACTGATTTCTCAGGTTCTATGCACCCAAATTTGGTGAAAATGTAATCACATATCAGTTCTTGTATAATATATTTGTCCGATGAAGACCCGTTTATCATCTGCATTTGTTCTTGGTGTAGCAATTTTAATAGCCAGTAGTGTATCTTATTAGGATACTGTTGTACCATAGTATTAACAATGAGGCCAGTTTAAAAGAAGAAGTGAGATAATAATAATACACTGACGCCAAACCCTCCGTACACTCGCAAAGAGTTTCTGCTTACAACTGCCTCACGGCTTTCACCGCTGCTTGTTTCTAGTCAGAAAGGCACGGTCTGCCACCTGACCAGCAATTTCGTCGGAGCGGTAGCTTCGCACAAATGAAAGGCACGCTCTGCCACTTGACCAGCAATTTCTTCGGAGCGGTAGCTTCGCACAAATACATAATAGACGGGTAAAACTTATCTTGCGATTTTCTCGGAATTGTCAGAGTAGTGCACCTTAGTATTTGCTCATCGTGTTGTTTTCATAGATTACTAAAGTTGTCGAAGTTTGAAGTAAATCTGCGATCCCCTCGCCTTGTAAGTAATGAGAAACGGAGAGACCGACCTGCGCGTATAGCCTCTGCGGCACGAAGCCCAGCTGTATGCCGGACTCGGGCGCCGGCGTGGCCCAGTGTCCCGGCGCTTGGTAGTTGAGCGGCCGCGTGGGAACGTCTCGCGGCAGCTCGTGTTCGCTGGGCGGCGGTCCGCGGTAGTCGTCTTCCGGAGGTCCCTCCTCTGCAGCCGCGCCGGACGCCGCCCACAGGGCCAGCAGCAGCAGCAGCTGGAGAGCGCCGGCGCCACCCATGGTCGCGCGAGCGCAAGAGCGCCTGCCCGGTACCCTTCTGCAGCTCAGGGCACGGCCCGCATGCCCTCCGCGGGGAAAGCTACGCTCGTCACACGCCGCCGGGCCCGCTTTTCCGGTCGGCAGCCTCCGGAAGTGCTCTGCCGCCGGCGCCGTCTTGGACGCCACTGCTGGCGATGAGCGCGGCTTCCGTGTCTTCTCCAGTGTTCCTCTCGAACAACTTCCCAACTGGCACAATTTTCCCTCGAGTCACTCCTGCAGCACCTGACACCCACAATAGTTCTTCTGCCAAACCTCCTTATCTTGTCTTCTAATGTCTGATAGAGGAACTGCTCTAGGTTGGTATCACAAAACTGCTGCACACTTCTCTCACCTACGATCTTCACCACAGGTACAGCTTCCTGCAACTGGCAATCACTAATATCGTACTACTGCCCCAGACGTCACAGTCCAACTTTCCTAGAAGGAATCCAACAACAAAAGTCTCGCTGATCTTTTTTTTTCCAAAAGCAATACAACTATTTCTTAATCACATCCCAATAGCGCTTCTGTCCAGGGCTGTTTACATTTCGAGGCAGCAAAGTACGGTGCAATATTTCGTTCAAGCCTCGAGAGCGCACACTCCAAGTGAGAGTCTGTAATTCTTCGCGACACTTCACACGCTTTGCCGGCGTCTCGATCGCCTGGTGGTCCCCGTCAGCTGCCGTGTCCACCGCCGCCGCTGCCTCCGCGTCCCGTGGTACAACTGGCGCGCGACCGCCTGCGGACTCTCCCTTTATACCGGTGAAAATGAAAGGGACTCGCCGGCCAGAGGACAAAAAGCACGGCCCGCATCAGGAAGGATGCTCGCTCCTGCTGCCCTTACCACCCGCCGGCAGACTCGAAAGGGAGCTCGGCAGTAATGTTGTGAGTAATCTCGCAATCCAGGTAAACGTGTCGCATTACTCTCTACGTCTGTTTACCATCACAACTGACATACCATACTGTGACAATCTGAACGTACGTCTTGAAAGACCTCATAATATTTCGACGACGCAACGGATCCTGCATCACATCGAGAATAATTGTAAACAGCTTCATCTAAAAATAATTCATCTCTGCAAGAAAAAAAAGTTCAAATGTATGTGAAATCTTATGGGACTTAACTGCTAAGGTCATCAGTCCCTAAGCTTACACACTACTTAATCTAAATTACCCATGCCCGAGGGAGGACTCGAACCTCCGCCGGGACCAGCCGCACAGTCTGCATCTCTGCCAGAGATTAGTGCTGTGTGCCAGATCGGAACTACGGAGCTTTGTCTTTCGCTGGCAAGTGCTGCAGTGACTGAGCACGACCGACAACCTCCTGCCCTTTGAAGGGTGGAACAAGACGTAGTAGTAAAGCGAAATTACGAGGGCGGATCTTGATTCCTGCATGAATAATTCGGTCACTCGGCTACTAGCCACCGAAAGACAGTCATCCCAGGTTCGAGTCCCGGTCTGACACAAATTTTGCATCTGCCTGGAAGTTCCAGATCAGCACATGCTCTGCTGCGGAGTAAAATTTCATTCAGGACATTGATACAAAACATCCTGAAAGATATAATGAAATAACAAGCAAACAGTTTATAAAGACATTTAATTTCTTTACTAGTTTCGGGCGCTTACTGTCCTTCTTCAGAAGGTATTGTATTGTATTGTTTGGAAGTGGCGAGCTAGAAACGACGGAGAGGCTTCGTCCCTGCCGTAGCCCTCAGTGGTTCACAATCCCACAACAGGCTACAGCAGTCCACTCACCCCACTGCAGCCCCACACCGAACCCAGGCTTATTCTGCGGTTCGACCTCCAGTGGACCCCGCCGCCCCTCCCCGGGAACGTCTCACACCAGATGAGTGTAACCCCGATGCGTGTGTGGTAGTTGTTCGCCCACTGCTTGAATACTGCTCAGCAGTGTGGGATCCGTACCAGATAGGGTTGATAGAAGATATAGAGAAGATCCAACGGAGAGCAGCGCGCTTCGTTACAGGATCATTTAGTAATCGCGAGAGCGTTACGGAGATGATAGATAAACTCCAGTGGAAGACTCTGCAGGAGAGACGCTCAGTAGCTCGGTACGGGCTTTTGTCAAAGTTTCGAGAATATACCTTCACCGAAGAGTCAAGCAGTATATTGCTCCCTCCTACGTATATCTCGTGAAGAGACCATGAGGATAAAATCAGAGAGATTAGAGCCCACACAGAGGCATACCGACAATCCTTCTTTCCACGAACAATACGAAACTGGAATAGAAGGGAGAACCGATAGAGGTACTCAAGGTACCCTCCGCCACACACCGTCAGGTGGCTTGCGGAGTATGGATGTAGATGTAGAAGATAGTGTCTGCGCAGCAATCACCTACATAGTGTAACTGAGGCGAAATAATGGAAACCAGCCAGCATTCGCCGAGGCAGGTGGAAAACCGCCTTAAAAACTCTATCCACACTCTGGCTGGACCTCAACACTAATCCGCCGACTTCCCGCACGGAAAGCAGTGCCTTAGACCACACGACTAACCGGGTGGGCTCTACAGAAGGTAATGGCTATCGCGTTATTTGCGAGACTCAATAATACATTGCATACAGCAAAAATGCCAAGGTCTTAAAAATATATATATGCAAGAGCAATAACTAATACGGTTTTATTAATGTATTTCCTATTGCATTACTTATTGCTCTTGCATATAATTTTTAAGACCATGACATTTTGCTGTATGCACTTTATTATTGCCACTCGCAAATAATGCGATAGGCATAACTTGAAAAAGCGCCCGAATTTCTTTATGCAGCTGGTTGCTCATTATTTCATTATACACGACTACAGTTGCTGAAACTGGAAAAAATACTAAAGCCTGTAACCTTCTTGGTGTGTAAAACACTTACGATAAATGAAGCTACTTACAATTATTCAGAACTGTTTCACCAAATGCTATAATCGACAAGCGACTGTCTGTTACTTGAAGATGTATGTGTAAACTGTCAGAAGATGATATGTTAATTGTATTGGTAAATGGTAGTAATAGTAGTAGCGGTAGTGCAAGCAGTAGCAGTTTTATTCGTCTGTAGATCACATTTACAAGGATACTGCACACGTATTGGTATTGCATTTTAAGAACAACAGAAATACCACAATTCATACACACAGGCATTACACACCTATAGTACTAGTACTAGTCTGGAACAGATAAGTCGGCCAAGGCTTTATAATAGGAACCATTCCGGAACTTACCTAAAGTAATTTAAGAAAACTACGGACAAACTAAATCAGGATGGTTGTGGCTGCGGCAGCCACAAGAAATATTCGATGGCCATAGAGGTATGAAGTTATTTAACGTTGTTGAAGAGTCGGCTATAGACAACAGCTTTTAATAAAAAAAATATTAATTGAAAACAAAAGAGGCGAATATGTTTATTGCTGCAGCACCTCTGGCTTCTCCGGCTGCAACTGGTCACTTCTGGGAACTGTCGGCACCTGTGAGTGCTCAAGGAACCTCTGGGTAACTCCGGATTTCGCTGGGTACCTCAGGTTACCTCTGGGTACCACGGCTTATCTCTGGGTGGCTCTGGATAATTCTGAATATTCTGTGCCTCTAGGTAATTCTGGGTATTGCTGGGTAACTGGGTAACTCTGTGCACCTCTGGGCAATTCTGCTTATGTCTCGATAACTGTGAGTATCTCTCGGAACTATTGGCGCCTGTGGATACCTGAGGGTATAGCTGGAGAACCCCGGGTAACTCTGGATACCTCTGAATAATTATGATTAGCCAACGGCCTTGCCGCAGTGGTAACACCGGTTCCTGTCAGATCACCGAAGTTAAGCGCTGTCCCGCTGAGTTAGCACTTGCATCGGTGACCACCCGTCTGCAGAGCGCTGATGGCAAGCTGAGGAGCTACATGCTTGAAAAGCAGCGGCTCCGGTCTCTGACATACGGCCGGGAGAGCGGTGTGCAGACTACATGCCCCTCCGTATCCGTATCCAGTGACGCCTATGAGTTGAGAATGACACGGCGGCCGGTCAGTACCGTTGGGCCTTCGTGGCTTCTTCGGGAGGAATTTAGTTTAGTTTAAATTATGATTACCTCTGTGTAACTCTGCGTAACTCTTAGTAACCCTGGGTGCTCTAGATACCTCTGGGTAACTTCAAATGCGAACATTTAGGTTAGGCTTTACCGTGACTGTTATTGACATTAAATGAAACATCAAGTTTACTGTTACCAGTCACCGTTTTATTTATTTGCACGACGCGTTTCAAAGGTTTAAACCTCCATCATCGGGTGGATTTACATTAGTTAAGTTAGCATGACATTTATGTGTGTGTTGTGTTACGATTTTTTGGAGGAATTTGTGGCACTGTCTCCAGTGCTCACAGGTTCCTTTCGCTGTCGTAACACATCACAAGTATACTGTCATATTTGTAAACAAGTAGACGCCATAGAACACACATACAAATGTCATACTAATTAACTAATGTAAATCCACCCGATGCTGGAGGTTTAAACCTTTGAAACGCGCCGTGGAAATAAATAAAACGGTGACTGGTGACAGTAAATTCATTTAACCTCTGGGTAACTTGGAGTACTCTAGGTACGTCTGGGTAGATCTGGCTACTCTTGGTCTCGTTAGATATTGATTAGTACTTGTGACAAAGTTGAAATTTTCTGGTGCTCGGTTCAAAGGAGACTTCTGCGACCACTAGTCTCATTCGATGGAGTTATTGAGTAAGAGACTCCAGAGGGGTCGAAACATGGTCTAATACGAAAGGGTTTCTTCGAACACAATTGCGCCATTGCTTGCTAACTGTGAATTGTCTTCATTGCGTGTGTGTCATTGTAGGTGCCTGTAAGAGTGTAGTTCTCATATTTGTTTAGCTGATGTTAGTTAGAAAATGGAAAGCGTGAAACCTCAAACAGACACACTCTGCTCCTCTCAGACAGCCTGAAGGGGGGCACAGCCTTATTACCCCTGTGAGACCGATACATTGTAGACGTGTTTGGAATTGGATCTGGAATACTGGCACGAAGTTTGGCGAGCAGGACTTGTACGTTACCACCCTCCCTCCCATTGCCAGCCAAAACCTGACACAGAAAACAAACGTTACTTGCAGGTTCTGAACCATCTAATTATTTACTTATTAGTTCCATTTGCCTGTACCCTGCAAAAATATGGGAGGGCTCTACAGAATGTGCCCCTACTTCTTTCTCAAACTATATTCCTAACATTGCCAGTCTTGGGACGATCTGCAGTGTATGACAACTGAAGAAATCTTCACAATCCAAACTCGCTAAAAAGTATTTTATTGGATTACCGGATTCCACGCAGCTACGTTGTCATCATCGGATTTAAGCTTTAAAATATGTCGTAAAAATTTTAAGACACAAGATCCGATGACAGCATAGCTCTGTGGGAACCGATCAGGCAATAAAATGCTTTTTTAGCCATCGTGGCTTGTAAAGTGTCCTTCACGTATCTTTCTCAAAGCTCATCACAGATTGTGTTCCGAAACTGAACAGTAATTCAGCGCACCAACAGTCTGGGGAACGATGAGCTCCCTGTTGACACTGTCGCAGGCATACGCAAAAATCACCATAACTCTCACATCGATGGAGTTCTGACGAACTTCCAACCATCATAATGACTCATAATGACGCCATTCGTTTGATTGGCAGTTCATGCATGGCTCGTGGAATACTCTCTTGGCACTCTTCTGGTTCATGGGCTCTCTCAAGAAGTTTGTTTATGTTTTTCAAGTCGCACTTGTTGGGTTGACGCTATGTTTGTGAGTAAAATCATAATCTGAGAAGATGTGGTTATATTCTACTTGCTGATATTTTCTAACTAACTCTATCGAACAATTTTTTACACCATTATGTGCGTAATAGTTAATGCCTTACGATTAACTACGTACGAGCGTTGAAAAATAGTTTCAACACTGCCGTAGAAACGCAACGTAATGCAATCAAATACTGTCGCTTGTAACACACGTTAGTTTCATATACCTGCCTCCATCATCTGCACAAGTAATTGTGCTCACTGCTGAACTTCATAATCACATGGATCAAGCATTGCCGTTCTGGACGACTACCAGCTCCTCTTAGAGCCTGCTGAAGAGGTAGGTTGGAGATTTGTTCACCTCTTCGCTGCTTCCCCCAAAGCTCTCGTATCCTCGATCTTGCCTTTCTTAATTATATTTTTCTAGATTTTCTCCATCTCTTCTTGCTACGTAGCCAAAGAAGTGGAGCAGTTTTCGGTTAGCACAAAAAGAAAGCCACCTGACATGTCTAATTCCTTAGTAACGGAAACTGCTCTTATTTCGATCCATTTTATGTTCATAATCCTACGATTCCACCAGATGTTAAACGCAATATGCTGCTTGTCTCTGGCCTTGAGATTTCATGTCTAGCATTCGTAAAAATAGATGGAAAACACAGTTGTTTCAACAAGGTGGATCCTTGTACGGTTCGTTATCGTTCTATTCTGTCAGATCTTAGTGAACTTCTTGATAAATACTCGCCCTACGTTGGTCCGCCTTCTCATCCCGTCTTTCCAGATTCATGTGTCGCAGATGGTGGATCCAAAATTGCTGAAAGAATACCCTGCTTCTAAGCCATTTAATCGACTCTTGAATTGGAGCTGTGATCCCCAATCAACTAAGATAAGTTTGGAGTTGCTAGTGATCTCTAACCTGTATAATAGACTAACATCCGTTGTTTTTGTCAGTAGTTCAGCAAGTGAATATTCACTGCTGGCTAAAATGACAGTTTCATCGGAAAATCGGAAGTTGTTAATACTTCTTCCAGGAACTGAGAAGCCTTTAGTCCCGCCATCAAGAGGTTTCCTAATGACATGTTCGGCATACATATGGTAGCGTTGGGAGGGAATACAACATAATCCTGCCGGACACCTTTAGATACGTTGAAAAAAATCAGACATTTCAGCACTTGTCATCATAGCTGTGGGATGATTATTGTATAGACTTCTGATCAATGTAGTCAAGTCAACTTTTCCCATACAATGCAGTCAAACGCTTTCTTGTAGTGAAGGAAGCATATCAAAACCAGAACACAGAGCTCTCTCGATTTCTCAGTTATTTGACGGATGATGAGGAGCTGTACACGAGTTCCTTTTTCTTCAGTAAAATCCACTTTTCCTGTGGATTTGTGACGCTTAATGTGTGGCTTCAAACTCTGATTCTAGATGTGTAACAAAAAAATGGTTCAAATGGCTCTGAGTGCTATGGAACTTAACATCTCAGGTCATCAGTCCCTAGAACTTAGAACTACTTAAACCTAACTAACCTAAGGACACCACACACATCCATGCCCGAGGCAGGATTCGAACCTGCGACCGTAGCGGTCGCACGGTTCCAGACTGAAGCGCTTAGAACCGCTCGGCCACCAGCGGCCGGCTAGATGTGTAACAAAATTTTGCTTGTGTGGGATGTCAAACCAGTATTTCAGTAGTTGATGTAGTTGGCGTAGTTCCTGATTGATCCTCGCTTGTGCGTAAGGATGAAGACAGACTTCGGTCAGTCTTCTGGCCACTCTCCAGATTCCTATTGTTATGCGACCGTTTTTCCAGATATAGTCACACAGCACGTACAAATTCGTAATAGAAGGTTCATTTGAGTGGAACATTTTATTGATGCCAAGGGATTGTCAACTGTCACTAACTGACTAGTGTGACCTTACTCTATATTTACTTCTGGTTCAGATTTGCTTGCCCTGTAAACGTGCGAGACCGTTGAAAGCATTCTGGACAGTGCAGGGACTGTAAAAGTCGGCCAGCACCCTTAGAGTCATTTCACAGAAGGCCTCCCGATGGAAAAACAAGGGTCAATAGCCCACAGCCAAGCAGTTATCCGTGACGCCACCCTGTGGAACCTAAGACCTCGTGAACACGCAGGTAGGACCTTCCCTAGCTCGACCTTCCACTGCCAATATTTTACAAGCCAGAAGGATAGAAACGTTTTAACAGAAAACACTTTTGTGCACCAAAGCAGAAAGCAGAGTATTTCCCCAGAAAGCACCCGACCCACAGATAAACATCTCGAAAATGGAACGAGGACCTACAGTTTTGGGCCTTTGAAGAATTGCATGGATCGGCTCACTTAAATAAACTATAAGTAAGACCAGGGATGCCCAGCCTTTTAGCTTACCATTTTTAGATTCAGATCATGATAAACTATACAGCGACGGAATTTTTATGGGTTTTGTTTTCGTGTCATGTAATAGATGCTCACTTCTTTGGCTGCACTAAGGCTTGCTTTGGGCTGCGGCGTGCCGTTTAGGCACCCCTGACGAAGACCACGTCATTTGTCACAGAAAGGAAAAAGGAGAAAGTGAAGCAACTTTTTTCTGTGTAAGATGGTAGGAGAGACGTTATTGGTTAATCGAATAGAAGAGGGCCCAGGGAAGGGGACTAGAGTGTTCAAAGGAGCATTTTGATTGGTGAGTGCTCCGAGGATCCAGAGCCAAGCCAATCTAAATTCAGTAAGAGATGCAAAATGCGGTAATGAGAGCCTTCCCGGTAGTAAACGTTCGAGTGCAAATTTCTTCACCAACTTCAGCTGAGCCTCTGTTTTTAACTTGGTCATTGCCGAGTGCCACCACCAGAACTGATGTATCGATAGACCGTATTTTGCCACCGGTGAGGGTCATTGCTTCCATCAATGACTGATTTTGCAAGCAGTTGAGGTTCCACCAACAATACTATAGTGAGGTCGAGCAGTTATAAAGCCGTGATGAAGAACCTATTATACCATAGTTCTGACGAATTCGGCAGAATTCTCCATGTGGATTGCAATTGATTCGAATGTTTGCTATCTAACAGTACCATAATTTGGTTGCAAAAGGTCTAATTTGATATCATATTCATTTCTGCAAATAAGAAACACATTTGAGCACAAACATTCCTATAATGGGCTTTCACAAAGTCTTTTTTATTTTGTGTGCAACTTCTTTCACAGCCGAGTATGAATCAAAATATCTTAGTATTGGCTGCAAAGGCAGTAGCTGCTTCACACGTCCTTCGCCACCATGTAGTGGTCATCATGCTCATTCTCTTCGCACCCCTCCCACAGTAGAGATAGTTCTTTATAATGTAGTAGTATTGTACCGTCCGTCGACAACTGCTTGACCACCTTCTGTGGTCGGTACTTGTCGGTAGACTTCGGAAGTCACTGTTTTCGAATTAGTGTCAACTGATGCGAAGTAACAGTATCTTCGTTGGACTTATACAAATCACACCTGCCCAGTGACAAATGTCCCTTGCAGTACAGTAAGGCATTGTAATCTCATCTTTTTTGTTTGGAGACATGTACATTTGTGAAAAGTTATTTTCTATAGCAAAGCACACAAATAGCAAAAAATTCAACCAAAATCAACACCTCCATAACACCCTGGGAATTACAACCTCTTCTATTGAAGCCGGCACTGACACACTAGTTTCCCAAATTCAAAGTTAAATGTCACATTAATCCTGCGATTTGTAATTACTTTTATATAAAATTATTAATGAAATTTCATACACGAAATACTAAATTATTTTCGTCTTGCGTTTTTAGAATAAAGAATCATAAATAAATAAATTATAGAATGATCAGCCAAAAAATTATGACCACCGGCACAAAAGCTTGTTTATCTGTCGCTGGAACGAAATACATCACTGATTCTGCGTATCAGCGATCTGACAGTTTTTTTGGTGGGTTTGTGGAGTTATGTGGCATAGATGTCTACGTAAAGGTCGTGTATTCGCGTAAATAACGGCCGCTGACGGCCAATGGCGACGCAGATGGGCTCTATGGGATTTCTATCAGGCGGAGTTGGTCTCTGAGACATCAACGTGAGTTCACTGTAGTGTTCCTGAAACCACTGTAGCACGGTTCTGGCTCTGAGACGTGGACTGTTATACTGCTGATGATGACGTCGCCTTTGGGGAAGACATCAAGTATGAAGGGATGGAGATGGCTCGCAGCTATCGGCGTGTCTTCAGTTACCACCACAGGTCCCACGCAAGCACAGAAGAGTGTCTCCCATAGCACAGTACTGCTTCCACCAGCCTGCCGTCCACACGGGGTTGACGACTATCGACGTAAGGCAGAAAAAGTGTGATTCACCCTAAGGGCCGACACGTTTCCATTGATTCATCATTGAATCCCAATGGTCCCATGCCCACTGCTATCGTAACTGACGCCACCAGGTGGCGTGGAACTTCGCGATGGACAGTTGTCATAATTTTTTGGCTTGTCAGTGTAAATTACCTAAATGTGACAACTATATACCCTAAACAGGGGCTCCGGCAACGTTTTCTTCCCCATGCTTCGTAGGTAAGCTAAAAATCTAAACAGTTGGACATCCCTGGTTTAGACACGACACTAATTATTCCTCACATGTTGAACTACGTTCTCTATTTAGCGTCGAAATTGTATTCTCTTTTCCCCCATCACGCATATGCACAGTGACAAGAAGGGTGGGGTTGGGTTGTTTCGAGGAGGAGACCAAACAGCGAGGTCATCGGTCTCATCGGATTAGGAAAGGACGGGGAAGAAAGTTGGCCGTTCCCTTTGAAAGGAACCATCTCGGCATTTGCCTGGAGCGATTTAGGGAAATCACGGGAAACTTAAGTCAGGATAGCCGGACGCGGGATTGAATCGTCGTCCTCCCGAATGCGAGTCCAGTGTGCTAACCACTGTCTGACAAGAAGAACAGAGCCTCTTGTAGCTGATGGAGTAATTTAGTGCTGTGGCGGTGTTTTCGAAACGAGAAGAAAGAAGGAGGATGAAAATAAAACGTGCCAGAGGACGTGTAGCACGACAGTGTCATCCCCGTCTTCAATAGGCTTGTGGGAAGTCTGCATTGCCTTATAGGTGGAAAGATGGGTAAACGATTTGAGCAATGCACGCAAAAATGCGACAGATATTCTTCGACGAGCTCGTCCCCCAGTAAGTTAAGAAGATGTTTTCTCTTATCACGCTACTGGACAGTGATGCCGGCCGCGGTGGTCTAGCGGTTCAGGCGCTCAGTCCGGAACCGCGCGACTGCTACGGTCGCAGGTTCGAATCCTGCCTCGGGCATGGATGTGTGTGATGTCCTTAGGTTAGTTAGGTTTAAGTAGTTCTAAGTTCTAGGGGACTGATGACCAGAGGTGTTAAGTCCCATAGTGCTCAGAGCCATTTGAACCATTTTTTTGGACAGTGATCGACTCCAAACGATTCGTGAATTGGCACTAGAGACAAGGTTATCGCCTACACCTGAGCTTCACAGTTTGCGGTAATGTATGGGCATGAAACACACTGCATCACAATGGATTGAGCATGATTAAAGGGTAATGCAGGAACGAATACTATACGGCGCTACTCTTACCAGCTTGGAACGGTATGATCGCTAGGGAAATGCTTCCTTTGCTGTATCATTACGCAGGATGATACATGGGCCAATAACTGAGGACGCTAGGACGCTGGACAGAAATTATAGTCCGAGGTGAAGATGTTGTCACAGGAGAGGAATCCCTGGCGGATCGCACCCTACCAGTCAAAACAGTGAAGACACAAAAAAAGAAAAAGAAAAATTCCTCCTCCTATATCTACAAGTTTGGTTTGTGTTTTTACCAAAGTATGGTACAAAAACCCATTAAACATCACGCAGGATCTGTCTACATCGAACTTGAGGAACACTCAGATTGTTCAAAAGACCAAAGTTTGCCTTACAAGAGTGGGAGTGCGCGTATGATTTAGTTCATCTCTACATAGTATATTATCGTACTGACGCGATCAGCTACACAGAGATTACAATATGTTCTTCTAGTTACGTTTGAGTCGCTGTGATGCTACCTAAATTGAGTAGGAGTTCACACAAAAGAAATATATCATTTAAAATGCTAAAATGTAATAAAACACTTTTTATAACAGTACTTCACGAAGCAAATGAAAATAAAACATCTTGCACATGGTAGCATATATTGTGGCCATGGAACAGTAACAATGTGTTTCTATTACGAGCTTGAGATTTATAGCTTCCGGTGTAGATGTCTTAAGAATATCATACGATGAAGTATACACTTGATTTCAGAAAAGACACAAAGTGACGTGTCCGTGTCAGATTCCTGTAAAAATAATACAAACATTAAAATATTATGGATCACTCGGTAACACTTGAAAGCACGAAGTCACCTCTGACAAGTGAATAGAGAGTGAAAGTGGCGCTGATCCAGCTGAAACTCAGAAAGAAGAACAAATACATTGCTTCCAGAAAATGTATCAAAGTAATGACAGTCGTTTCTCGTCAACGTGAAGAAATAAAAGCTCACAATCTACAGCGTTCACTTAACGCAAAAATAAAGAATACAGTCAGCTAAGTGACAACCACGGAGAGAGAAATCACGGAGGCAGTGGAAACACAACGAAAACACGTCCCGCACATAATAGCTGCGCCCAACGTAAAACTTCTGCGATGACGAAGCAGAAAATAAAATCAAAGATAATAATAGAATCTAAAAAATTGTAGGGCATGCTGCTGCCGGTCGTACGGAACCGTAACAAACAACAGAATACAGAAAGCGAATTATAATGCTGTCTTTACTAATAATACATCAATCTCCACAGGTGAGTGTTTCTTTTATTAAAATCAATTTCAGATAAGAATATCACTGAAAAAACTCTGCAACAGATTAATAGCACGATTGCTTGGAACAGTCGGGTGGGATACTGACCCGGCTAACATCTTTAAGACCCCGTTTCAAAGACAAGTCATCGGAAAAAAAAGAAAACCGAGAACGCCTTGCAGAAGAAAAATTTGAGTTTAACAACTGGTCAACGTTCAATAACGTTACATCAAACAAGGGCGGTAAATTTCATTTTGAGAATGGAAAATATCACTCTTAAATAAAATGTAAATAACAGCTTTAGACAACTGCATAACAAAAAAAAAATTCCTAGGAATAGATGTTGATTGTCACTCGAAGATGTGTAAATACTTGCAAAGAGAAAGTAATCAGCTTGTTGTGTCTGTAGCGTTCTGTCATGTTTAACAGCCAGTGGCCTTTAGATACATACTGTCCGTAAGCACGAATATTTCTTTGCCTTCTATTCTGAAGAGCCCATTCACAAAATAGGAACGTTGCTCAAACTGCAGAAAGTGGTCATAAGTAAAATAGCAACGGAGCTTCTTGTACTGATTTTAAATAAAGTATATGAAATGATTTACCAGCCATTTACGAACATAAGAACTTTAATAATTAACATACAAACAGCCCCGTCCATGACTATGGGCCAAGAACTAAACTGAACTTTAATTTACCAAGAAAAAATAAACATAAAACTTCAAACAGCATTTTCTTCCAAGAAATAAAACTGTGCAATAAATCGACGAAAAGGATTAAAGTGATTACGAAAACAACCTTATTTTAAAAAGCATTTAACACGTTCCAGTTTAACATTACATTCTATATAGTGAAGAATTTCGTAGCTAAGACAGAATAGCTATTCGGGAAAACATATGACACAATTCAATAATAATAAAATGTCCGCCTCCGTAGCGTAGCGGCGGCGTTTCCACCTACCACGCAGGAGGTCCGGGTTCGATTCCCGGCAGGGGACTGGGTGATGTGTGTCTTCTCATCATCACTGACCCGCAAGTCGCCGAAGTGGCGTCAACTAAAAAGGACTTGCAACGCGACGGCCGAACCTCCCCGCATGGGGCCTTCCGGCCAACAATGCCATACGATCATTTCATTTATTTCAATAATAAAATACCTGTGTTATTTTACAATATACTTTCGCGCAACATTTCTTTTTTTTTAAGGAAACCTTACAACAATGCTCTGAAATGAATGGATAATACTAACATCTTATCATTTTTCTAAGCTTATCCTTTCCCTAATTATGAAGAGACACAGACTCAATTTTTCAGGTAAGCAAATTTTACGATACACAAAATTGAAACAGAAATATCATCATCTGGTCCTGCTAGTGCGTGTAATGTGTCGAGTGATCGGTACTGAAAAGTGAACAAAGAGTGCAGCTGCAGTTTATTAGTGTTTACATCATAAAATGACTTCTTTGCAAGAATGTATACACAAAACAGCCGCGCGGGATAGCCGTGCGGTCTAAAGGCGTCTTGCCACGGTTCGCAAGGCTCCCATCCGTCGGAGCTTCGAGTCCTCCCTCGGGTATGGGTGTGTGTGTTGTCCTTAGCGTATGTTAGTTTAAGTTACATTAAGTAGTGCGTAAGCCTAGGGACCGATGATCTCAGAAGTTTGTTCCCATAGTGCTTACCACAAATTTCCAAATTTCCACAGAACAGTACCGTCCACTAGGGATAAACCGAGTGAGGTAGCACTGTTTCAAAATTTATAGCCTTATCTTAGAGAGGATAATGGTTCCACTCTCTATCCATCCGCTCATCGTGATTATGGATTTCCGTGGGTTCGTTACATTCCTTAAGACAAACGTCAAGTTGTTTCCCGCTGTTAGGTCACGGCCTACTGCCTGACCTCTCAGTCGAACTAGACCTGTACGTGTGTAAATGCCCGACTGCGCGAATAACGTTTTTTGTTCTTAAATCGTAATACCATCACATATCCAATACCTTCATAAATGTGATCCGCGGATGAATAAAACTACTACTACTACTACTACTACTATTGCTACAACAGGGGTTTGACAGGAATGAAAGCTCCAAGAAATGTTCAAATGGGTGTGAAATCTTATGGGACTTAACTGCTAAGGTTATCAGTCCCTAAGCTTACACACTAATTAACCTAAATTATCCTAAGGACGAACACACACACGCATGCCCGAGGGAGGACTCGAACCTCCGCCGGGATCAGCTGCACAGTCCATGACAAGCTCCAAGAGAAATACATGTTTGAACATAAATGCAGATTAGCCAAACCTGCAGTTTTTACCATGAACGGCACCTGTGCAATGTCCTCAATACGTTGCAAGTTTCAATCGTGGGCGGAACAGCGTTCTGCGTAAATGTGACTGCGTTATGTCGGAGCTAAGTGAATTTCACCGTAGGTAAATCGGTGGTGCTCATATGGTGTGTGCTTCCGTAACCAAGGCAGCCGAAGTGAGTGATATTTCAAGAGGCACCAGGTTTATACTGCACAAGCGGAATGCGGAGAAAACTCGTCCGTTAAGTCACAACGCGAACGAATGTTTGTGTTGATGATCGTGACAGACGTTCATTGATGGGCATTGTGTCGAAAAGTAAGAGGACTGCAGTTGCGCACGTGCAAGCTACAATTCCAAAGGCAGTTATCAGTGATATAGGGGCTGGACAGGAATGGAAGCTCCAAGAGAACTACATGATTGAACATAAATGCAGATTAGCATCAGTGATGCAAATGCCCGTGACAGGCAAACGTGGTGTCAGAGTCAGAAAACCTACACTATGGAGCAATCGAAGACTCTCATTTGGTCGGATGAGTCTTGTTTCACACTTTATCAAACTTCTGGTCTAGTTTACGTCCCACAATGAAACGTAGCGGGACTTCTGAGATGATTTTGGCGGCCATATCGTGCCATTACATGACCCCATGGTTACTCGGCTGATTTTGGCTGATCAGGTATATCCCCATGGTACAATATTTGTTTCACAATGGTGATATTTGATAATGAGTAGGTTTAATAATGAATAAAAAATAGGAGCGCGGGTAAGCTACTACGAACAGCCTAGTGAACGCATTATTGTAGCCAAGATAGACATGAAGCACACGCATACCACAGTAGTACAAGTTCGTATGCCGTCTAGCTCCGCAGATGACAAAAAGATCGAAGTAATGTATGATGAGATAAGGGAGATTATTCAGATAGTGAAGGTGCAAGTAGGCTGTTTAGGTTTTTGTGTTGGTAACGCCATGTAGCGCTCTATATGAAAATCACTGACTGTGCTGTCTGAAGGCTGTGGTTGGTTTGCATTGTGGGAGTAATATTCACCATTTTAGTGTTGGGCAATTGGCTGTTAACAGCGCATAGCGTTAAGCAGTTAGAGGTGAGCCGCCAGCAGTGGTGGATGTGGGGAGAGAGATGGCGGAATTTTGAGAGCGGACGATCTGGATGTGTATCCATCAGAAAGAGTAAATTTGTGATATTAGATATCATGGACTGATATATATATATATATATATATATATATATATATATATATATATATATATAATGACTTTTGAACACTATTAAGGTAAATACATTGCTTGTTCTCTATCAAGATCTTTCATTTGCTAACTATGCCTATCAGTAGTTAGTGCCTTCAGTAGTTAGAATCTCTTATTTAGCTAGCAGTATCGGCGCTTGCTGTATTGCAGAAGTTCGAGTAATAAAGATTTTTTGTGAGGTAAGTGATTTGTGAAACGTATAGGTTAATGTTAGTCATGGCCATTCTTTTGTAGGGATTTTTGAAAGTCAGATTGCGTTGCGCTAAAAATGTTGTGTGTCAGTTTAAGCACAGTCATTTATAATTTTTCTAAGGGGACGTTTCATATGTCGACCCTTAGCCGAGGATACCTCACTGGAATCTTCTGATTTTTTTTCTTGTAATTTCTGTAATTCGTGTAGCTATTGCTTATTGCTAGGGCGTAATTATAGAGAGAATTTCCTTTGTAGTTGTAGTTTTTCATTGTTGTACAGTAAAATAGTTGTGGAATGCACGTAGATTTGCACCAAGTATTTCGCAGTTGCGCTTGCAATTAACTAGATATTATTTTCAGTGCTATGTTAATGTGTTTTCTTATTTGGCTCTTCAGATTGTGCTTTTCTGTGTTATCGTGTGAAATATTGTGACAATAATGGCATGCGAAAAACGTAACACTAGGCTCCAAAGTAAACTGAGAAATAATAGTGACGACCAGCGTAGCTTATCAGCACCACTGTGTAATGAATTAACAGACATTCAAAGTGGTAATTTGGTAATTGTGCATAGGGAAATGGAGCGGGCGGCAAGTAATGGAATAGACAGTGAAACAATTAATGAACAGGGAAGCATTATCGATCCATCGGTCGGCAACAGCTCGCCTCAGGAATCCGAAATGACAGGACACAATCTCGCAAATACTGTAGATTCAGGTTTCGGGACCTCACCGTTTTCTCAAATAAGTCAAGACACATTTTCTGCTTGTCAAAATGTGAATGTTGGCGGTGCAAACGCACTGCGGAAAAGCATAGAGGAACAGATTCCAGGCACAAATACTTTATTATTGCAATTAATGCAACAAATGAAACAAAATCAGAGACAAACATAGCAACAGTTAGACACAATGGAACAAAATCTTCAAACGTTAGACACAACGGAACAAAATCTTAAAAAGTTAGACACAATGGAACAAAATCTTCAAAAGTTAGACACCACGCTTGAACAAACACGTGAAGATTTAACTACTGAGTTACATAACATCGAATCGAAATTTCAAAAAGTCTGTAATGACGTAAGAACACAAATTTGTGAACATTTTCAACCTATTTTTTCGCGGCATGAAAATGCATTACAGAATCACGAATCCACTGGACCTGACGGGATACCAATTCGATTCTACACAGAGTACGCGAAAGAAATTGCCCCCCTTCTAACAGCCGTGTACCGCAAGTCTCTAGAGGAACGGAAGGTTCCAAATGATTAGAAAAGAGCACAGGTAGTCCCAGTCTTCAAGAAGGGACGTGGAGCAGATGCGCAAAATTATAGACCTATATCTCTGACGTCGATCTGTTTTAGAATTTTAGAACATGTTTTTTGCTCGAGTATCATGTCGTTTTTGGAAACCCAGAATCTACTATGTAGGAATCAACACGGATTCCGGAAACAGCGATCGTGTGAGACCCAACTCGCTTTATATGTTCATGAGACCCAGAAAATATTAGATACAGGCTGCCAGATAGATGCTATTTTTCTTGACTTCCGGAAGGCGTTCGATACAGTTCCGCACTGTCGCCTGATAAACAAAGTAAGAGCATACGGAATATCAGACCATCTGTGTGGCTGGATTGAAGAGTTTTTAGCAAACAGAACACAGCATGTTTTTATCAATGGAGAGACGTCTACAGACGTTAAAGTAACCTCTGACGTGCCACAGGGGAGTGTTATGGGAGCATTGCTTTTCACAATATATATAAAGCCATGCGGCTTTTCGCGGATGATGCTGTAGTATACAGAGAAGTTGCAAGCATTAGAAAATTGTAGCGAAATGCAGGAAGATCTGCAGCGGATAGGCACTTGGTGCAGGGAGTGGCAACTGACCCTTAACATAGACAAATGTAATGTATTGCGAATACATAGAAAGAAGGATCCTTTATTGTATGATTATATGATAGCGGAACAAACACTGATAGCAGTTACTTCAGTAAAATATCTGGAAGTATGCGTGCAGAACGATTTGAAGTGGAATGATCATATAACATTAATTGTTGGTAAGGCGGGTACCAGGTTGAGATTCATTGGGAGAGTCCTTAGAAAATGTAGTCCATCAACAAAGGAGGTGGCTTACAAAACACTCGTTCGACCTATACTTGAGTATTGCTCATCAGTGTGGGATCCGTACCAGATCGGGTTGACGGAGGAGATAGAGAAGATCCAAAGAAGAGCGGCGCGTTTCATCACATGGTTATTTGGTAACCGTGATAGCGTTACGGAGATGTTTAACAAACTCAAGTGGCAGACTCTGTAAGAGAGGCGCTCTGCATTGCGGTGTAGCTTGCTCGCCAGGTTTCGAGAGGGTGCATTTCTGGATGAGGTATCGAATATATTGCTTCCCCCTACTTATACCTCCCGAGGAGATCACTCAAGAAAACTTAAAGGACACAGCAGAAACTCTGAAAATTGGTTCAGAAAGACACATGGAGGAAATTAGCTCACTATCAGAGAAAGTAGTCGAACTTTCGGATCAGCTAAATAATTTATCTACGAAGGTAGATGATAATCTGAATGATACAGAAGTGTACCAACAAATTAGGAAATTCAAACAAAATCAGAATCAAATTAATACGCAACACCAAAGAGAAATCCGGGAAGTACAAGATCAGCTGACACAGGTAATACAAGAATTACGTATTTCAGAGGCCACTCGCGCTCCAATACGGGAAGAGGGACATAGGAATACGGAACAGCCACAAAATAATAACACAGGGCACTTCGAAAATTATGAAAGAAAATGGCAAGGTACACCAAATTTTGAGATGGAACTGCCGAAACGACGTAACAATGACCGACATTCGACTCGCCGACATGATGATTTTGACTATAAGCTGTTTATTACTATACGTAAAATTCAAAACATTTAAGAATTCTGGCAACGACATTCATCCACAAGCGTGGCTTCATCAATTCTCTCATTGTTTTCCTCCCAACTGGTCGTTAGAGCACAGATTAGAATTTATGTGTGGCTACTTAGAGAATGAACCAGCTGTAAGAATGCGATCGGTCATTCACGATTGTCACAGTGAAGGAGAATTTTATCATGCCTTCCTCTCAGCATATTGGTCTCAAGCTACACAAGACCGAGTAAAACATAGCATCATAATGATGAAACATTTCGAACAATCTGAATTTTCCAGTCTTGTCAAATATTTAGAAGAAATGTTACATAAGAATCAATATCTTTCAGACCCATACAGCCCCTCAGAACTCATCCGCATTTGCTTAATCAAATTGCCTGAACATTTACGACATATTATTTTGGCAGGACGTTGGAAAGACGACATTGAAGCTTTTCAGGGACTGTTACAAGAATTGGAAATCGACAATGACAATCGCGGAACGCGAAAACAGGAACCCAACAATTACAGGTCACATCCGTCACAATTCCGCGATGACAGAAATAATAAATGGACATGACAAGGCTATTCTTACAATGTAAGTCGTGACCAAAACAGACACCACCCATATGACAACCGTTGGCAGAGTAGTACTAATTACAGGGATAGATCACCTCTCCACAGTAATGACTATCACAGAGACAATCAGAAAAACTGACAATATGGGAACCTAAATAATTATAATCAAGGGAGACAGAATAGCGTCAGACGCAACGGTCCACCGCGCAGTTACGATTCCGGGAGAAATTCTCCACCACATGACCGACAAAAAAGAAACTATGTAAACTATCGAGAAAACGACAAACCTGAATTTCATCAGAACTGGCGGAATTCAAACAGGGCAGGGCCCTCTCGACAAGGTGAATTTGTAGAATTTAGGTCTCCAAATCCCAATAACGACGTGCACCAACAAAGAGACAATAGGCAATGACTCACACTGCTGGCAGCCACAAGACGTACTTACGAAGCTGACGACGTAGCTGCCGTGGCTAGTAATTACGTAAAAATGGAAGACATTAGGGACATCTTACTCCAGAAACACGACGTAAAACATAATACATTGCATATCCTGTGATTCACATTACAGTAAATGACGTAAAATTTACGGCAGTACTTGACTCTGGCAGTCTCATTTCAGTAATTAGTGAAACAGCCTTTAGCAAATGAAACAAATCGAACGATTTTCCAACACTTCCGTTACGTAAGATTAAATTACAAGGTGCAATCGTTGGAAAAAGCCACAGCTTCTGTATGAACTTTCTTATTGTTCCATTATTGTCGACGGAAATTATATTGGGAGTAGACTTTTTGAATGAATACAAAGCAATCTTAAACTTCCACGATGCTGAGATAAGTTTAGAGAAAGAAGATAAGTCAATAGCGTTGAAATTTGAAGATTGGCTCTCAAACCATGACGAGGAAAGTAATCGGCTTTACCTTCTGTAAGACAACAGTTCGGAATTTTCGACGGAACTAGACACTAACAATCACTCTGCAAGTACTGACAGGGATGATATCGACGGCCTATTTGATACTAATGAGTTAATTCAGAATAAAATTCAAACAATTGAGAATTGTAATGACACTGATAGGCAGGACCTTTTCGAGATTTTACAAGCACATTCCACAGTTTTTACTCACAAAACAGGAACAATCAAGGGATTTCAATACCAATTTCCTGTTCGTGTGCATACTAAATTTTGTGTTAGACCATACGTAATTCCAGCACATTATAGGGACCGTGTTAGAACAGAAATACAATCTATGCTTGACGAGGGCATTATTGAGCCTGCAGTAAGCTCATACAACAATCCCTTACATGTTGTTGAGAAGAAAAATGGATCGATCAGGCTTGTCTTAGAGACAAATCAATAGTATCATCATTCCTGAAACAGACAGGCCGCAAACGATGGAAGAACTTCTTCAAAATTTTAATGGTGTAAAAGTGTTGTCTTCCATTGATATCAGATCCAGTTTTTATCAGATCGAACTTGATCCAGAATGTAGAAAATACACAGCTTTTCTTTGTTTCGGCGTTTCTTATCAATTTCGGAAACTTCCTTTTGGTTTGAACATTTCTTTGGCAGTGTTCATTCGCGGGCTAAATTTCATATTACCTGATTTCTTAAAACGTCGCATCACCTTATACGTGGACGATATTCTGATAGCAGAAGCCTCATGGGAACAACATAATCGCATCCTCAACAGTGTGTTACGTATTTTTGCAGAATCTGGAATTACAGTTAACTTGGAAAAGTCTGAATTCGGTAGGTCAAAGGTGAGGTTTATGGGACATATTATTTCTTCTGAAGGCATTCAGCCGGATCCTGAAAAGTTAGAAGCAATCAGAGCCATTCCAGTTCCATCCACAAAAAACAAGTCCGCAGTTTTCTAGTTCTCGTAAATTTTTACCGTCGTTTTCTGAATATGCAAATTGTAGTTACACCAAAACTTTGTTCTCTCACTGGAAAAAATACTATTTGGAACTGGGACGAACAAGCACAGTTGGAATTCAATTCTTTGAAAGAAGCGCTACTTAACGCGCCAATACTAGCTGATCCAGATCTGTCACAAGATTTCTGCCTTTGCACGGATTCTTCTAAAGTCGGTCTTGGCGCTCATTTATTTCAAGAAGCCATAGAAAATGACACTACTGTTCAGAAAACCATTGCTTTTGCTAGCCGAATGCTAACAAAATCTGAAAAAAATTATTCCGTTACTGAATTAGAAGCTTTAACTATCGTTTGGGCATTTAACAAATTCCGTTTCTTCTTTCTGGTAAGCACGTAAAAGTATACAGTGATCATCGTGCATTACAATTTCTTATGTCTTCAGAATTAAATCATGACAGGTTAAAAAGTTGGGCATTGCTTCTGCAAGAATTCCACTTCACAATAGTCTACATTCCCTAGAAGGAGAAAATTGTTGCGGACGCACTGTCACGCGCACCGGCTGGGCTTGAGAAAAGTAACAAAGAAGGCAACTTCGAGAAAAATTTCAGTATTCTTTACATTCAGAAAGTCGCCTTTGAAAACTTTATCACCACATGTTTAAAGGACATTGCTCATGAACAAGATAAAGATCCGATTTGGAAAGACATCAAAAGTAAATGGTATGAACAGACACACACTCAGATTCGGTATTATTATCTGGTTAGAAACAACATACTCTTCAAACGCTGCACTGTTGATGACAAGCTGTGGGTACTTTGCATTCCTGACGATTTTCTTTATAAGCTCATATGGTACATTCATTTCAGGTACGCTCATTTTGGTCCAAAAAAATGTTATCATATTTTTCGGACGACTTGTTATTTTAACAATATGGAAAAGAGAATTCGAAGAGTCTTGTCGGTTTGTAAACTTTGTCAAAAAGCTAAACCATCTACCATCTCACATCGTGCTCCGTTGTTTCCTATCATTCCATCTAAATTAAAAGAATTTGATGCTGTTGACCTCTTGGGACCTCTTGTCAGAACATCTAATGGATTTTCGTACGTTCTAGTCACCGTTGAACTCACTTCAAAATTTCTTTCTTTCACTCCGTTATGTAAAGCCACTGGACGGTCTGTACCAATGCCTTTGTTAAAAATTTCTTACGTGGAGTTAGACACGTTAGTAAAGTCATTTCAGATAACGGACCGCAATTCAGATCTGCTGTTTGGTCACGCATGCTTCGGAACCATAAAATCAAACCTGTTTTTATTTCTTGTACTCACCACATTGTAGTCCGTCTGAACGGATTATGAAAGAAATCAATAAGCTTTGCAGACTTTATTGTCACAGAAAGCATCAGCATTGGGACAGATGTTTACACTTATTTCAAAACGTGCTGAATAAAATGCTTCATGACTCCACTGCTGTACCACCTATTCTTGTACTGAAGAATGAAGAACCACCGAACAGAATCAGAGAGCTTTTACCTTTCCCGAATACACCTAAACTTCGACACAATGACGTAATTGATTTGGCTATTAAAAATATAAAATCTGCAGCAGACGAAAGGAGAAAAGTACACGGTAAAGCAAATGCAAAGAAATTATATATTGGTCAGAAATTTCTCATTAAAGCTCATTCATTCTCACATAAGAAGAAACACTTGAGTCACAAATTCTTTCTGATTTACAATGGACCTTACAGAATCCGACGTATACCACATGATAATTGCGTTGGAGTTGAAACTCTGCGTACTAGGAAGAGTAAAGGATTGCACCACATTTCACATGGAAAACCATTTATTGAAAGATAATGTGCTTTTTAACTTAGTCTTTGCCATAAAATTTTGCTCTTCACGCTACTAATACGCGTTGTCACACTTAGAAACTGTTGTCATGCAACAATGTTTTGAAGCTAACTATCCAATCTAGAACCTAAGGAACATACAGTATTTAGATAGTGATTACCACTGCATTGTGATAGTGAACAGAGGACACAGTGTTACTGTGTGTGTACATCCTTGCTTGTTAGTTGCACGATTACGTAACGACTATAAGGCTTACATACTTAGAACATATACTGCTAATGAGATTTTAATGCGACATTTTAGTTTACTTGAAAAGACATTCTTTATTTGAAGTACTTTCTGTGAGATTAAAGATGACTTAGTATTTGGTTTCTTTGATAGCTACACTATTATATCACGACGCTACTAATGTCTGACACAATTTACATTGTTGCTTTTGTGCTGTATCTGCTTTATATCTGCACAGTTTTTCTGAATTCTTCTGGAAAATAAAACATGTTTTAGTAGTAACTTTTGTGGTATAGCTACAATGAGACAGCCTTCTTTGTAGCACAACAATACGTTATAGTGTAGTGCTTTCTTGATCACGGAATTGTACGTAATACCTACGATATCTGTACGCATAGCATTACGCTTTTGTTTATTATGAGGTAAGTACATTGACTTCCACAGAACTTTGCTTACGGACGTCGATAATTACGACACTTGGCACATTTTTTACCCTTAAGTAATGACAGAGATTATGTTACAACAAGACGCACAATTTAGCGCGGCAGTACACGTATTTGAGTGATTAATTTTGTACTTAAAACATTTATTTTTAAAGATTTTTGAAATACAAAGAAAGTTTTCCTTGATACATTTCATTCCATTGTTGTAATCTGTAACACCGGAGGGTATAAATACATTAATCCTCAGGGGGTTACACGCTTACTTTGTGTACTATGTGTTTTTCAAGCACAAGGAGCCTTAGCGAATATGGTATTTGCTTATGCAATTTTACACATCGGTACCATATTTCTCCAACACAGAAGTACACAGCTATCTGATTATTTGACAGAGAAACAAATACTCTTTTTACTATGTCAGTGACACATGTTTACGCAATTACACAATTGGATGACTTCACACTTATGAAATTGTATTTTGTCTGAACTGTGTGAACTGTTCATACTTTTTCGGTACCACTGTGATACTATGAGACCTTTGAATGTCGTATTTGGTAAGGGAGCATGATTTTTGAAGTACATTTGAGGTAGATGACTTTATTGAAGGTCTTGAAATTATTGAAAGAAGCTGCATGTGTGAATGTATCACAGTGCCACCGAAAATTTTTTGGACACTGTTGTATTTATATGATTTTGTTTCTACACATTTGTAATGCAAAGTCTCGACCTGTGAAATTTTTTATATGAGACAGTCACTGTAGTGCAAACTGGTGTCGTAAATATTTCGGTAAGAAAGTCAAGTGACCTTGACGTAACGCGTTGTGAGCGGTCAGCTGTGCCAGCAGCCTGAAAAAAGAAAGCCATTAGGTGAAAAAAAAGGCCATTATCCTTGCTATTGACATTTCTTTGTAGAAAGCATCGCAATTACGACACGCTCAAACTTGAAAACATATAATTACACTGTGGAGCTCTTAATTTATGATATGTACTAAAATGCCTAATGAAATGATGAGAAACATTTTATATCTATTGTCTTTCTAGTTGAGAGATTTTTAACTGCCTTTGGAGACGCCATTTGCGTAGTGAATGACATTTCATGCCTTGCCTTATGTATTTATTTGCTCATTTTGTTTAATATCTAGTTTCTATCTGCACTGCAGCATTGGTTAAAATAAAATTTTATAGATGTACTAATGTAAATATTTTATGCCTACAGATCCAGTAAATAATAACTTTATGATCTACTTAAAAAAACGAGGGAGTACAAAAAGACATTTCCCCTCAGAGGAATTGCATACATAATTTTTGCCAATGACTGGTAACTTTTTAGTAGTGTAAGTTAAGGTGATGTATCACTCTAGTGTTAAGATCTGACATAGTTATTAGACATTTCCTATCTTTACTGTGAAATTTTTTCTGCTTGAGCTTTGTCATGTTTAGGTATAAGTTATAGCATTTGCTGCTGTTGTTTGCCAGGTATAGTTCTACTGAATTTTACATTGTATTAAACCAGTTTTACTACTGATTTATTTTTCTTTTTGCTGCACATTGGCTCTAATTAGTGATAATGTTGCATTTGCTTTGCTAATTTATATTTATTGCTGCTTGCTATGCCAATTTGCATTTTTTGTCATTCCTGTTTGTGTTAATTTGTTGTGTGTTGCTGCATTGCCTCGTCCCTTAGTATATATATCTGAGCTCAGTAGATTTAAGTTAGCTTAAGAGGAGGTAGACTATATAAGAAACTAACTATGAAGAATAGGGAAGAAATGCATTGCGAAGTTATAAGAAAGAGATTTGGGCAAAAATGAAGTTTTGGGTTGGACTGCAGTACCAAATGTTACACTGAAAACGAACCCTGTCTTTCCTTTTGTATTATTCCACTATATGTTTGTGTACCCTTGTGTATTTGTGTTCTTCCTGTCTTTATGTGTTTATCTGATACGATTTATGTTGTAGAATTTTTCTAGTCTAAGCTACATTCACTATGATGAGGAATACTGTTATCCTCAAATATAATTTGCATTAATAATATGTTATTTACTTTGTAAAGATGTTTAGACCATATTAATTCTGTTCTGTTTCAATGCTCATGTGTGAAATTAATGTTTCGAAAACTATTCTCATGACTTTATATATTTACTTATGTCATAATTCCTGTAACACTGATGTACATGTTTATTTCTATTCTTTTGCAAAGCCTGTATTACTACAAATGTTATCTGTACTATTATGTTCTTTAATGATGTATTTTGTACCTTTGTAATTGTATTCTTATGTTGTAAATTTATAATTGTATAGACACCAGTTCATCAAATTAAGTTACATTTCACTGCACACTGTTTCTGTTGGTCATAGTATATGCACAATAGATGAGAAGTTGGGACTATTAGTGTTTGCATATGTGTTAATAATTCAGCAAGGGACTGATTAACAACATTGCTGGTTCTAAGGACAATTCCAAAAACTTTGTGAGTGCACAAGTGGTGGTTTATGGACTTGCTGCATTGTCCGCAAGACTCTTCTATGGTGATTGTGCACCTGCCCAGTCACAACAGATGGCTGATGGCCGTCTCTACTAGGACTACAGTGGGTGTGCATCTTTCATGGCCCAACAATACCATTATGTCTACAAGAACTGCAGTGGGTCTGCACCTCTGGTGGCCCACCAATGCCGTAATCTGTAACAAGACTACAGTGGTCTGCTCTGTGATGACCTACCTACCGATATTCTTCAACTTCGACTTACTCTGCTGTGGGTTTGCTCTGTTGTGGCCCATTACCTGTCTGCATGTCAAGAATCAGCACTGTCTTTCCGTTGGAAGGACAACACTACTTCTACAAGACTGCATGGAAATCCATTACTTCCGTGTGCATTTTCTTTTACTGCTCAGACTTTAAGGGAAAAAAAAACACTGCAATTTTACTGTGATGAATGATCAGGACTGTCTTTATGGATTGTGAGAAAATTTTAGCTTTTGACCAACACTGGATCAATAAGTGTGTGCATTTGATTTCTTTGTTATTGTAATTATGAAAATTTTTTTTCAAATCTGTATTGGTCACTGCCCAAAACAATTTGTAAAATTTTTTGTGGGGCGCATGGGGGCTATGTAAGTAGGCTGTTTAGGTTTTTATATTGGTAACGCCATGTAGCGCTCTATATGACAATCACTGACTGTGCTGTGTGAAGGCTGTGGTTGGTTTGCATTGTTGGAGTAATATTCGCCTTTGTAGTGTTGGGCAGTTGACTGTTAACAGCGCATAGCGTTGCGCAGTTGGAGGTGAGCTGCCAGCAGTGGTGGATGTGGGGAAGAGATGGCGCAATTTTGGGAGTGGATGATCTGGACGTGTGTCCATCAGAAATAGTAAATTTGTAATATTGGATATCATGGACTGATATATATATATCATGACTTTTGAACACTATTAAGGTAAATACATTGCTTGTTCTCTATCAAAATCTTTCATTTGCTAACTAATCCTATCAGTGGTTAGTGCCTTCAGTAGTTAGAATCTCTTATTTAGCTAGCAGTATTGGCGCTCGCTGTATTGCAGTAGTTCGAGTAACGAAGATTTTTGTGGGGTAAGTGATTTGTGAAACGTATAAGTTAATGTTAGTCAGGGCCATTCTTTTGTAGTGATGTTTGAAAGTCAGATTGCGTTGCGCTAAAAATATTGTGTGTCAGTTTAAGCACAGTCATTTATAATTTTTCTAACGGGACGTTTCAAAGGGAGACGGAAAAATTAATAGTCATGGGAGACTGTAATTCGATAATAGGAAAAGGAAGAGAAGGAAAAGTAGTAGTTGAATATGAAATGGGGGTAAGGAACGAAATAGGAAGCAGCCTGATAGAATTTTGCACAAAGCAAAACTTAATCATAGCTAACACTTGGTCTAAGAATCATGAAAGAGGCCTGGAGACACTGGAAGGTTTCAGATTGATTATATAATGATAGGACAGAGATTCAGAAACAAGGTTTTAAGTTGTAAGACATTTCCAGGGTGAGATGTGGACTCTGACCACAACCTAAGGTTACGAACTTTCATTTAAAACTGAAGAAACTGTAAAGAGGTACGAATTTAAGGAGATGGGACATGGATAAACTGAAAGAACCAGAGGTTGTAGAGAGTTTCGTAGAGACAATTAGGGAACGATTGACAAGAACGGGGAAATAAATACAGTAGAAGAATTGGCGGCTTTGAGAAATGAAATAGTGAAGGCAGCAGAGGATCAAGACGGTAAAAAGACGAGGGCTAGCAGAAATCTTTGGGTAACAGAAGAGATATTGAATTTAATCGATGAAAGGAGAAAATATAAAAATGCAGTAAATGAAGCAGGAAAAAGTAATACAAATGTCTCAGAAATTAGACCGATAGGAAATGCAAAATGGCTCAGCAGGGATTGCTAGAGGACAAATGTAAGGATGTAGAGGCATATATCACTAGAGGTAAGATAGATACTGCCTACAGGATAATTTAGGAGACCTCTGGAGAAAAGAGAACCACTTGTGTAAATATCAAGAGCTGAGATTGAAAACCAGTTCCAAGCAAAGAAGGGAAAGCAGAAAGGTGGGAGTATACAGAGGGTCTATACAAAAGCGATGTACTTCAAGGTAATATTATGGAAATGGAAGAGTTGAAGATGAAATGGGAGATATGATACTGAGTGCAGAATTTGACAGAGCGGTAAAAGACCTAAGTCGAAGTAAGGCCCCGGAAGTAGACAACATTCCATTAGAAGTCTCGATAGCCTTAGGAGAACCCGCCCTTACAAAGCTCTACCATGTATTACTACTACATAATATACCATATGCAGTGTCCGATATTTTCATAATTGGTTCAAATTGTACAAACATATGGTAAGTGGATGCTCTCAGTTGTTTTATTTGTATAGATACCCATGTAGACATAAATTTTATCATACAAAATACGATGCACACTCAAGAAAACAACAAAGTATTTTAGGAGATCCACAGTTTGTTTATTTCCACAATTAACGTATTAATAAATTGTCAGTAAAAATACTGCGAGAACTTGGAAGAATTTATTTAATGTCTTTCTTTGACCTCATACGCACTGCGGAAAAATGGATTTCATACAAATTGGAACAATACGCTGCAAGATTAGAAACTCTTCATGAGTAGTATAATTACTTGGGGGTAGATAGCTTTCGTAGTGAAACCATTCATAAAAATAATAGTGATAGGTGATACATATGACACCCAAATGTGCTAAAGAAGTGCAATTTCACCCTTATAGCACTTTAATCATTGATTTCGTATGAGAACATTAAATATATTCCGTACTTCGAGAAGGCTATTAGATATTTCAAACAAGCTTTACTATAGACAGGGTAGTGACGAAATAAAATACTCACCGTGAAAAAATAACTGGACTGGTCCTCCAGGTTGCGAGCTGGGCACTGGGCTAACAACCCGTCACATAAAAAAGAACTTGTTACGAAACGTCAAGAAAATGCCTTGGAGGAAAGTAGAAATAAGGAATATAGAAAAAGGCTTACAAACAAGAACTTACGATTTGAAACGTGGAACATCAGGACTTTGGCAACAGCTGGAGCTCTCAGTATCCTGTCAGAAGAACCCGACAGATATAAAATGGATATTGTAGCACTGCAAGAAATTAGCTATCCAGGAACAGGAAATCTGAAAACGGACAGGCACGTTCTATACTACGGGGATCGGAAGATGGAAGGTTCCAGAGGGGAGTAGATTTTATGGTCAACAAAAGTGTAGCACCGGCAGTAATTGATTTCCAATGGACTGATGATAGAACAGCTGCCTTGAGACTAAAAGGTAGATCACAAATATAACAATAGTTACACTATATGCTGCGACCGAGGAAGCGGAGAACGAGAAGAAAGACAGTTTGTGTGAAATTCGGGAAGAGGTAATTAGTGAGATACTAGGAAATGAGATGAAGCGCACTATGGGAGAAGCCAATGCTAAAGTTGAAAGGGAGATCATCTGGAAAGGAATACTGGGACTGAAATCCTACATGTTGAATGTAATGATAATGGATTGAGGCTACTAAGCTGTGCAAGTGCACCCAACATAAGGATTATCACACACACTTTTCTCAGAAGGACATACACAAGGTACGTTGGGTATCACCAGATGGAAGAAGAAAAAAAAAACAAATAGATCATGTCCTGGTAGATCAAGAAGCGGTATAATGAATTAGAAAACCATAAGGGGAGTCGAGGCAGGGTCAGACCATTATCTGGTCATAGCAGAGGTATGCCAGTGAATAGTCATATAAGCCAAAGGGGAGGAAAAAGCATAAAATAACATAACATTGACATAGACAAATTGAAGGATAACAGCAAAGCACAAGGGTTTGTCATTAAGCTATCAAATAAATGTGATGTTCTAACAATGAAAGACAATCTTGACATTAAAGACCACAGGGAAACGATAAAAACAAATGTGGAAGAAGTGGCACTAGAAGTATGATGAAAAACATGAAGAAAGAAGAAAAATTCATGGTTTTGAGAAGAATGTGAGCAAAAAATGAAAGACAGAAGAGCAACGAAGAAGAAGCACTTACAAGACGAATGCCACGAAAGGAGAGTGATGTGTCGACAGAAGTGCCGACACAGTGTTATTTTGAGGGGGCCGATAGGCACGCTATCTAACGCAGACGGGCGTGAATTCTGGAACAGGATAACTATTGAATGGTAGCAAGAAAAGTACGTAGCTGCTTTATACTTAACTTTAATGACTCCTTGTGATACATCTCTCTTGACTATACAAATGCGACTCGTAAGATACATGCACTGTTACAATTGGCGCCTTGCTAGGTCATAGCCATGGACTTAGCAGAAGGCTATTCTAACTGACTCTCGGCAAATGAGGGGAAGGCTTCGTACGTCTAGTCGCTAGCAATGTCGTCCGTACAACTGGGGCGAGTGCTCTATCGTATATCGAGACCTGCCTTGTGGTGGTGCTAGGTCTGCGATCACACAGTGGCGACACGCGGGTCCGACATGTACTAAATGGACCGCGGCCGATTTAAGCTACCACCTAGCAAGTGTGGTGTCTGGCGGTGACACCACAGAGAGAATCAATCAAAAGAGCAGAGGATGATAAAAGTGCAGGGAAAGCAAGAGACTTTTACAGATCAGCCAGATTTTTCAGAAAAAGATGTATACAACGGATGTGTGGCATAAAAGATAAAAGTGGAAATACAGTTCTGGAAAGATATAAAGGTCTGGAAATTTGGAGGGAATATTATGAAGACTTTCTAAATGTTGAAGATAGAAGTGCAGAAATGGAGCAACAACATTATTATCAGTCTATAGATCCCTTCATGGAACCGCCGACAACAAAAATACTAAAAAATTACAAAGCTCCAGGGAGAGATAACATAACAGCTGAATTGTTTAAAAACGGAGGAATAAAAATTGCAAAACAAATATACAAACTCGTTACAAACTTCTGGAGTGAAGAAAGAATACCAGAGGAGTGGACAGAAGCGATAATAGTACCAACTGATAAAAAGGGCGACAAACAACGATACAGGAACTATAAGGCGTCTCACTAATTAGTACTGCCTATAAAGTGTTCTCCAAGATCCTCCAGAAAAAATTAGAACCATTTTTAAAAGAGACAATAATGATAAAAAAGAGGGATTTATGACTAATCGTTCAACTACTGACCAGCTATTCATAGTGAAAGAAGCCGTGTCCAAATAGTGGGAGTATAACAAACCGATGGCAATACCATTTGTTGATTTTAAGAAATCCTATGACAGTATATCCAGACATAAGTTGTGGGGACAAATGCAGAGATTTGGAATACCGAATAAGACTACAAAATTTTATGAAAGCAACGTTGGAAGGCTCGAGATGGGCAGTGAGAATGGATGGAGAATATTCCAAGGCAACATAAAATAAGGAGTCAGGAAAGGAGATGGAATATCACCCCTCTTGTTCAGCTTTGTAATACATGAAGCGCTGGACGCTGCAAGTGAAGCAGAAGATGGAATTAAAATAGGAAGAAAAATAAATGTATCGGCCTTTGCATATGACGTAGCACCAATCGCTGAAAATCCAGATGGCATTAAAATACTGGCAAAAAGACTCTTTCAAAAAGCAAAGGAAGCTAGATTAGAAGTAAATGATGGGAAAACAAAATTCATGAGGGTAGATATAAATTACAGAACAAAAAGGAGGGAAACTCTGCAGATCGATAGCTCTATGATTGAAGAGTTAGATGAGTTGAAATATCTGGGGTGGTGCGGCGTAAAGTCAGCGCTGGCACGCCAACTGGGAACGATAGAGAAGAGAAGACTGTGAGGTCAGTCAATCACACACTGACTGACCTCCCTCCAGCACGACAATGCAACAGCAGCGGCCCCTAAGTGAAGACAACTTAAGCGCCGCACCTGACTGGTGGCAGTGCACTTCGATAGCAGCTTCAACGTTAGCCACTTCGTTAGTCGACCCATCACAGCCTCTTCATTAACAGTTTCTAAGTACCTTAGTTACTCACTGCAGTTCAGTTGACAGACTGTTGATAGTAGTGGTCGCTAGGACTAGAAGTGTTACTTGTGTTTGCTTGTTCTGACGAAGACTGTTTATTCTGTTAGTCGCCCTTTGCTTGCAACACGTCTGTGTAATTTCACTTGTGGATTATCATATATAAAGGACTACAAGAATTCTCAAGTCAAAGATAAGTATTTGTTCTTGTCTCGCTGTAAAAAAAACTCATTAATACGCGTTGTTTGACTGTTTGTCTAGCCAACCAAGTTGCACTATTCCTAGACACATCATGGGGTAGTAGTAAACAACAAAAACGATGAGAAGCAAGTAAAAGAGGCGAGGATCAAAGCTGCATCCAAAGTATCATACTCAAACAACAAACTATTGTCATCTAAATTTTTTTCAAGAGGAAACAAAGTAAGAACTTATAAAGCCATAATCAGATCAATATTACTACATGGGGCGGAAATGTGGAGAACAGATAAATAAACAGAGAGAAAGATCAAATAAAGTTCTTGAAAATAAAATCCTGCAAAAAATATTTGGAGGAGGGAGAAGAATGGCGAAGAAGAAAGAAAGGACAATGAACCAAATGTAGTTGCAGAAACCAAGGCGAAAAGACTAAGATGGCCCAGACACATTTATAGAAGAGAGCACGGATCTTTACTGAGAGAACTCTCAGAGAATAAACTGGAGGGACGGAGACCTCTAGGCAGGCCGAAAATGAGATGGCTGTGTGCGCCGCCATATTGGCGGGTGACCTTGAACGAGTTTCTCTCGGCCGCTGCTAGAGCTCGCAGGATCGCGCTTTAGTTTTAACTAAGCGCGATCCGCTGGAAAAGCGCCAAGGAAAAAATATGTCAAAGACAGAATACTGTGGAAGAGGCTATTTGACGAGGCCAAAAATCGACTGTGGTTTGTCCAGTAGAGTGAGATCGAATATGTATAGGTTTTATTGTAATGTATGGAACTTCTTACCTAGAAACGATGGAGAGGTTTCGACCCCGCCATAGCCCTCAGTGGCTCATAATCCCATAACAGGCTACAGCAGACCACTCACCCCACCGCCGGCCTCACACCAAACCCGGGTGCGGTGACCCCCCCCTCCCTCCCTGGAATGTATCACACCTGACGAGTGTAGTCCCAATGTTTGCATAATAGAGTAATTATGGCGTACGCGTACGTGGAGAAAGTGCGTATCAGTCGTCGACATAGAGTAACTGAGGCGGAATAAGGGGAACCGGTCCGCATTTGCCGCGGCAGATGGAAAACCGCCTTAAAAACCATCCACAGGCTGGCCGGCACATGGGACGTCGACACTAGTCCGCCGGGCGGATTCATGCCAGGGACTGGCAAGCCTTCCTGTCCGGAGATCAGTGCGTTAGACCGAACGGCTAACCGGGCGAACGAGTACATACGTGAGTATGGACAGTTTCGAGGCGAACTGTTCATATACCCACGCGCACACTTCCCAGTGAGTGTAGAGTTACAGCTGTCGGAGATTATGCACATAAAAAGTCGGAAAACAGCTGAAGCACTTCAATTACGCAAAAGTACTCTTTCATATATTACAGCTTTAATTATATCTACAAATAAACTTCGCAACTGGTTTCAGTGAAATTTTCAGTTTGATGATATTTTCGCCTACTTTACGAATGTGCTGCTGTGCATTGTATGAACAGTTAATTCGCGGCTAGAGTTTATTTTTCTCTGGAACCCGTCCCCATAGGTAAACGTCTACTGGAGTTTTTCCGGTGATGCTGGTGGACTATCAACATGACGCCGGGGCCAGCCAGTTCTACATTAGTTTATAACAGGATACTGTCACACTGAACCAACATACCCGGTGTTGTAGTCAAAGAAAACACCATCCATAGTATATATTGAAACCGTAACACGTGAAAGTAGCTTCATAAATGAACAGTACGAATGAAATTAATAGCACATAGTAACTACGCATCAACAAAATTTGTCTACTCGTGTTTTCTCAATGCCTGGTGGTGCTGTTTGTAAAAATAAGCATATATCAGTGACTTAATTTTTCACAATATTTTTGCATGTGCAATATAAAAAGCCCTGTAACTATTTGTGTCTTCATTCTACTGGCTGAAGTCTGCTGCCTACGAATCCCTTTATGGCGTTTCAGTGTCCAGGCTTCCACATAAAAATGTTATCGGTGTAGTTCTGTGTCACGTAAAATACCTGTAAGTGGATTAATAAATCGATGTTTTCGGCACTGTTGTAGAGGCCCATCTCTAAGCCTAGTGATGGAGGTTCTGGTTTACTCTGATGGTGAGGTTTCACTTAGGTTTTGTCATAATCCCTGAATTAGTTGTTTTTATGGTAGAGTAAGTAGGATTTGCTGTTGTCTAGCTCTTCATTTAATATGAGTGTTAGGGACAATAACCGAATGAAGTTTCCCATTTCTCCCACTATAGAAAAACAACAACATGGTGCTGCTTATTTTATGGACATCAAGGTGTTGTTCAAGGAATGTTTATGTGTGTGATTATTCCTCTTCTGCTGCGGAAGACCTTCCCATCTGCTGTAAATATGAAGTTCGTTGATTTTTCAGACGTAAAATTAGTTTGCTAGCCACACTGTTTATTCGTTGTTTCAACTAGTTAAGCAAGTTTACGTTTGCAAATTAACTACGTCTGATGATGTCTTCCGCATTATGGAACAGACTTCAGGACACAGAAACATGGCGTATACAAGGACCTAATGCCCACAAAATTAATGTAAACAAAGAGATAAATGCCGGCTGTGTTAGCCTGCATTGCATAATTAATCAATAGTTCTTAAAATTTTGACTTGGTATCATGCCTAGTAGAGGGATCACGACGAAATATACATTCAGCAAGAAGGATGTATGGACATTGGTCACAAATTGATATTCGTGCAGGTATCGTCGAAAAACGCAAAATTGTAAAGTTTCGAAGCTAGCAAGGATAGTAAACAGAGGACATTCGATACCAGAAGATAACGTCTTTGCGAATTTCATTTCGTGCACTCAGTTAGACAGCAACTGCGCCCCGCAGACAGTCACGTGAACAATACACGCAGATGTCAGCGTTTGAGAGAGGACGTGCAGATGGGCACAAAGTCGCCGGCCGGAGCAATCAGCGAACCGCTCCTCAGTGACGCCACTACTCAACGAAGTTAGCAGGATTTGGTGAACCCTGGCCGAACACAGCGTCGAGAAGGAAGTAGTCGACCTAGAGAGGCGACAAAACGTGAAGACCGAGCAATCATCGATCCGATATGCAACTGGTGCTATAGTGACCACAAGGACTATTAATAGAAGCTCACAGAAAGAGAGTTGTGCTCACGACGCCCCATTAACGTCTGTACGGCAACAATCGCGTTTGTAGTGGTGTCGGTCACATTCGCCTGGAGCCTATTTCACTGGAGTAGAATTATCTTCACTGATGAGTCCCGCTTCGAACTGAGCCCCGATTACCAGTGAAGATTTATCTGGAGACGCCCTGGACAGCGGTGGGATACCAAGCAGACTGTCGCCCGCCTTACGTCTCGTCAACCAGGAGTGTTGGCCTGGGGTGGCCTTTCACCTCATAGCAGGACCCCTTGGATTGTCATCCACGGCAACCTTACAACACAGCGATACTTCGAAGACATTCTACGCCCCGTTGTGTGGCTCTCCATGGAAAGCTATCCTGGGCTTATACACTCCTGGAAATTGAAATAAGAACACCGTGAATTCGATGTCCCAGGAAGGGGAAACTTTATTGACACATTCCTAGGGTCAGATACATCACATGATCACACTGACAGAACCACAGGCACATAGACACAGGCAACAGAGCATGCACAATGTCGGCACTAGTACAGTGTATATCCACCTTTCGCAGCAATGCAGGCTGCTATTCTCCCATGGAGACGATCGTAGAGATGCCGGATGTAGTCCTGTGGAACGGCTTGCCATGCCATTTCCACCTGGCTCCTCAGTTGGACCAGCGTTCGTGCTGGACGTGCAGACCGCGTGAGACGACGCTTCATCCAGTCCCAAACATGCTCAATGGGGGACAGATCCGGAGATCTTGCTGGCCAGGGTAGTTGACTTACACCTTCTAGAGCACGTTGGGTGGCACGGGATACATGCGGACGTGCATTGTCCTGTTGGAACAACAAGTTCCCTTGCCGGTCTAGGAATGGTAGAACGATGGGTTCGATGACGGTTTGGATGTACCGTGCACTATTCAGTGTCCCCTCGACGATCACCAGTGGTGTACGGCCAGTGTAGGAGATCGCTCCCCACACCATGATGCCGGGTGTTGGCCCTGTGTGCCCCGGTCGTATGCAGTCCTGATTGTGGCGCTCACCTGCACGACGCCAAACACGCATACGACCATCATTGGCACCAAGGCAGAAGCGACTCTCATCGCTGAAGACGACACGTCTCCATTCGTCCCTCCATTCACGCCTGTCGCGACACCACTGGAGGCGGGCTGCACGATGTTGGGGCGTGAGCGGAAGACGGCCTAACGGTGTGCGGGACCGTAGCCCAGCTTCATGGAGACGGTTGCGAATGGTCCTCGCCGATACCCCAGGAGCAACAGTGTCCCTAATTTGCTGGGAAGTGGCGGTGCGGTCCCCTACGGCACTGCGTAGGATCCTACGGTCTTGGCGTGCATCCGTGCGTCGCTGCGGTCCGGTCCCAGGTCGACGGGCACGTGCACCTTCCACCGACCACTGGCGACAACATCGATGTACTGTGGAGACCTCACGCCCCACGTGTTGAGCAATTCGGCGGTACGTCCACCCGGCCTCCCGCATGCCCACTATACGCCCTCGCTCAAAGTCCGTCAACTGCACATACGGTTCACGTCCACGCTGTCGCGGCATGCTACCAGTGTTAAAGACTGCGATGGAGCTCCGTATGCCACGGCAAACTGGCTGACACTGACGGCGGCGGTGCACAAATGCTGCGCAGCTAGCGCCATTCGACGGCCAACACTGCGGTTCCTGGTGTGTCCGCCGTGCCGTGCGTGTGATCATTGCTTGTACAGCCCTCTCGCAGTGTCCGGAGCAAGTATGGTGGGTCTGACACACCGGTGTCAATGCGTTCTTTTTTCCATTTCCAGGAGTGTATTTCAGTAAGATAATGCCCATCCGCTTACGCTGAGAATTTCTACTGCTTATTTTCGTGTTTGCCGAACCCTACCTTGGCCAGCAAGGTCACCGAATCTCTCCCAAATTGAGAACGTTTGGAGCATGATGGGCAGGGCCCTCCAACGAACTCAGGATTTGAAGCGTCAATTGGACATAATTTAGTACCATATCCCTCAACTCTGGGTTATGGGTTAAGTTTAATTAGATGGATACTTAATTGAAAGGTTTATATTTCGAATACATTTGTTCCAGCTAGGACAATATTTCGTATGGGACTCAGTAATTACTTCGCAAACGGTTCGCTTAGTGACTCTTGTTGCCTGGCATTTTGCGTCTATTGTCAAATACATTGTTCGGTGTTAGTTTTCGCTTGTAATTACGGTACAATCAATACAACGCTTTATTACAAGTTAAACGACACCACCTATGCAGCAACATGGGATTCGAATATACTTCCCGAAGCTCATTGCCTTCATATCGGATTGACATCAGTGAACGCCTCACCATAAAAATACGAATTTTGACACAAATTATGCAAACACATGAGCGAAAACATGAGCTAATTCTGATACAAGTTTCCTATTATCCAGCATGAATAGCCGTTAAACGTTCTGTAAGTTGAGAACCTTTACACATTCTAACACCACACCACGTATGAATGGATACGTATATTCGAATTCATGTACACTGGGTTTGTTCCCAGTGAGAAGCGACAAGGGATTCTGGAAGTGTGCGAACGTTTGAAGAAATACTGCCAACGACGCCACTTAGTTAATGTCAGTAGATTATTTGTAATTGAATTTATTGGCCTTCAGCCGCTTACATAAATATACTGGAACTGATAAAACATTAGTGTTTAATATTGGTATATCAGAGTCTTTTTTATTGTTTTGGTCAATACTTCCTCCTCCTAAAATATTGAAAGCAATATACCTTGCAGTAAGAGATATGTTTCATAATATCGAAGACGAAAAAGTGCTCATACCTCTTAAGCCCATTTTAGAGCCCATGTTTACCAGACATTTTTAGTTATTTCAACGGACCTATCCGTATAGTCTGTCGGTGTTTTCTTTGGGACATTCTGTATAGTTGCACCATATAAGCATTGTAAAATAAAATGTTACAGAACACTTTTGTGAAGTCCATTGTTAGAGATAAGGCGAATTGCTGCGGCAAATCTGTACACCGCGTAGGGGAATCTGTGATTCTGTCTTGCTAACAAAGCCGTCAGGCATGTTTGCAACGGATGATCAAATTTCACGCGTTCTTTGAAAGGGATTTTAGTACGTCCATATACCCTAGAACACACAAGCAAAAGATGATCTGAATCCTTTTCTTTTCCACAAAAGTAGAAAGGTATCTCTACGATGTGCATCCGGTGCAGACGATCACGGAAGTCGTTTGATATTATTCTCGTTGTTTTCTCGAGTGAGCGGTCAAATGCTTATGATTCCTGCATCACTGAATTTCCCACTGACTTGTTCTTATTATGGTCCAGCGTTACTGGTATGTGTTTCGTAGCTTCCAAACACAGCTTCACAGTAATGAAGTGGTGATGGTTATGGTAAAACTCCATTCGTTTCTGTTTCCCATAGTAGTCCAACCAAGCTAATTTAGTCTTTCACCGTCCATGGGACGACATACAAACATGGATTCTGTCCTTCACACAACAGGCCACAGAGGCTACTTTCTTTTTGAGAGACTTTCGAACGAGCCCTTTATCTGAACTTAGGCTGTTTGTGTGCCAAACGGTCTCTCGAGCCCGCGTCGCCGGAGCGAATAACTACCACTTGCGGCCATGATGAATGAATGAAACGTGACAGTAGCTTCAAAATATCTTCTGGGAGATTATCAGTACGTAAAAGAACACCCAAGAGCCTTGACAACTTTATCGATATGCTTAGATAGTACTTACTGCGGATTTTCCTGTGGATTTGTCTTAATGCGTATGAAGATATCTTGAGTAGTTAACCCCTGCTGACATGTAGGGTCCATAGATTCATGAGATTTGACTGTACGCTCTCATCCGCTCGATACAATTTCAAACAAGACACGTTCGACCAGGCAACATGTTTCCAGACATCAACAGACCAATATCGATGCTGAACGCGCCCAGGTGAGGCGTAAAGCTCTGTGTCGTGCAGTCATCATAGGTACACGAGTGGGCCTTTGGCTCCGAAAGCCCATATACATGATATTTCGTTGAATGGTTCGCACGCTGACAGTTGTTGAAGGCTTAGAATTGAAATCCGCAGCAATTTGCGGAAGGGTTGCAGTTCTGTCACATTAAACGGTTCTCTTCAGTCGCCGTTGGTCCAGTTCTTGCAGGGATGTCGGAAATTTGATGTTCTACCGGATTCCTGATATTCACGGTACACTCGTGAAATGGCCATAAGGGAAAATTCCCACTTCATCGCTATCTCGGTGATGCTGTGACCCATCGTTCGTGCGCCGACTATAACACCACGTTCAAATTCACTTAAATCTTGATAACCTGCCATTGTAGCAGCAGTAACCGATCTAACAACAGCGCCAGACACTTTTCTTATACAGGAGTTGCCGTCGGCAGCGCCGTATTCTGCCTATTTACATACCTCTGTGTTTGAATATGCATCCCTGTACCAGTTTCTTTGGCTCTTCAGTGTGTATCGCGCTACACTTTGGCAGGCTACTGTTGGATGTAGCATGCAGCACTAGCCATGGAGCCTGAATAACAGAGGCCATCGACCACTCTCTTTCTGCCTCAACAGCTTTAATTGTTACACACTTAATTCAACCAGCTTTACTCCCATGAAGGATCATTGCCTGCCACCCATGGCTACTTCACAGCGGTACTGAATGGTATTCCTAATACGAGAGATCTTATTGCACTTCTCACCAATGGAAGTTTGCCACCATCCAAAATAGGCGTTAGATGAGACTTTTGGTTGCAGCCTTTTTGCAATTTATCCAACGAATAACTGGCACGATTAGTGCAAGTGGTACTCTAAGATGAGGAGGTTGGCACAGGAGAGGAAGTTCTGGTGAGCCACATCAAATCACTCAGTACACAGATAAACCAAAAAAAGATATCCAGTCTCTTAGTGATGCAGAGCAGAGATGGGGGGTTTAGGCATAACCGTACCATTGAAAGTGTTCATTTGTATATGAGTGACATATAACTACCGGAATAATAGTTGCCACCTGTATTAAAATTAAAGAGATCTTTGGAGAAACGGTAAACACCTCATATATCAAGCCTGAAAGAAGATACAATACAACAGCCGAAGATGGAAGGAATATGCAAGGGCTAGTCAAATGAAAGCGAGAAACATGGAAACAAGTAAGTAAAATGTTTATTATTTAATACATTTATCCCCCCGTGACACAAGATGGAAAAATGTTTGCAGTTGCCTACAGATCCATGTGTCGCCAGTGATTCATATGACAAGCTGAAAAAGGGTGTATATAACTTTGTGGACCACTCCGCAGTTGCCCTTACGACGTAGTGGGGTAGAGAGAGTGGAGAGTCGCTTGCTCCGTCTTCAGTTTAGAGACCTATGAAGGAGAAAAGTGCCTGACCACAATCTGGCGATCTATCTTCCCTCACGCATCTGCCCTCTATATTTATTCTTAACCCTTTTCATTTAATAAGTTCACCTTGGATCCAAATTTGAGCAAACTACTTCAGTTTTTGACCACAGTTGAACGATTATGAATCAAGATTGCTGTCCACTGATTTTATTTTCTCTGGGAGTCCAAGTTACGACATGTCGCCTCTTTAGACAAGGCGAAATGAAATACTAAAAGTTGCTTGGTAGATTTCGGTAGTTAAAAAGTTAATGTGTGTGATTTTCAACATATGTAATCGGTATACAAAGTGGGTCGACTAGAGTGAACGATATCTGTCTCATCAAAAACACACCCTTCAAATCAAAAATACACTTTTAATACCATTATATTCGTGGTTATAGTGTTATAAGTCTACAATAACGTGATTTATAGTGTAGTGTATTACACATTAGTGTACGGTTGTACATGTATACTTATTAAAATCTGTGTCTTTCACTTAACACGAATATTTTAACACAAACTCCTGGTTTTTCGATCCCTTCGGATTCGTGTTAACAAAGTTTTACTGTAATCAATTCCGTGGTATTTGAAACACTTATACACGCCTTGGTGAATACTGTCTTCCATAAAAAAATTAATTAAGTTTCTTTAGTCAGCCGTTCTTTATTGAGCAGAGTTTTGAAGTCCTAATAAGCTTAGATTAAAACGGATTAGAACAGAATTAAAACTAAAGTCCAAATCCAAGCTTCAGTCAAGAAGAATAAACATTTAACAACTATTATGGAGTACATACCTATAGAGTGGCAATATTAATTAAAAATCTGAGTCTGACAAGGATTGAAGCTTCCAGTCTGACACCATCTTATTGGCTAGAAGGACAAAAGTACGATTTTACCAAGTCTCAAGGAGTATGTCGCCGATCACTTAGAGTCCCACGTGAGGAGGCTGTGTGCTGTCCATAAGTTGATGGCCCAGTCCTTGGTGTTGCATATTAGAGACCTCCATGTTGCAGGTTGTGATGGAACTGCTCTCTGGAGCTTGTGCGCCAACATAAATAGCCCCAAGGCGGATGGATACTGGCAGGTCTATTTTCGACTCATGTCTAGGATGTCAGAGCATATAAGTTGGATTATATACATGACAGTTTAGAAAATTTACCGTGAAGCTATATCTTAAACATAGTGAAATAAACGGAAACCTTTTGCCACTATAAGAGAGGCACAGTGCCCGGTTAATGAACACGACGTCTGGCTAAACTGTTATTTCTTTCAAGACCTGCGGGTGTAGCAGTATGGCAGAAGAGCCGGATTTGATGGTTTCATGTTCTCTGGAGGTGCACACTGCCCACAAACGTGACTAACCTGGCCACAAATTCAACGTCAGTATCTCAATTAAACATTATTACTGCAAGATGGTGGCGATACCTATGCCCAACATTCCTCTTTAACATTTTAATGGACTTGATATATAAGTATATCGTAATGATAAAGTCATCATTAGGTTACATCATTTGTATTTTACGTAAATTTAGTATTTACACTCTTTTTAAAAAAAATGCTTTTTATGTAAGAATTTGACTTATGATAAAGTAGTTCCGTAGTCCCAGTAAACGATAATACATAAAACTGTTCGAACTATCTGACCAAAGGAGAGGTGGTTTCCCTAGGTAGTGTCCATCGAGTGTTTACATTTCATCATCTTCGTTCCTTATGTTGATGATCTGCTCCTGAAAGGGTTGCATAATTATGTTGTCATTTTATATGCGTATTTTTTTATAATCATTTCATACATTTTTATTTTGCCACACACACTGTTTCTCATGTACCCACTATGCAGAACTGACTCATTGCTGTGTTTCGATTTTAGTATCAGTTATATGCTTTTGCCCCCAATTTTGAATCTCCTATGATGTAGCCTAGAGGCTTTTTGTGCCTTCAGTCTTTTGATTGGTTTGGTACGATTCGGCAAGATTTTCTTTCTTGCGCCATTATCTTCGTCTCAGATGAGCACTTCCTACATTATTTGTTGGACATATTCTACAACTTTCACCCTCTACGGCTAACACTATGAAACTAATTCCCTTTCGTCTTAATACACGTCGTACGACTTGTCTCTTCTTCTAGGCGGTGTTTTCCCCATATTTCTATCTTCATCGATTCTGGGAAGAACATTTTAATAACTTATTTTATCACGGTACTTATTTTTCAGTAACCTTCCGTAAAACAACAGCTCCTCTCCTGTGTTTCCCAGGGTCCATGATTCACTTCCATACAGTGCTACGCTGTAACCGCAAATTTTCAGACATTTCCTGCTCAGTGTGTGGCATATTCTTTCAATTCGTGGTCTCCAGTTTTAGTATGAACTTTGTAGATAGTGAAATTTTTGTTTCTTTTCATAACTTTCATCTCATTATGTTTTACTCACAATCTATATTCTCTACTCAGTAAACTGTTTTGTCCATTGAGCACGTCCTGTAGTGTTTCCTCACTTTCTATAGAGGACAACAATGTCATCAGCGAATCTTTTAATTGATACCGCGGAATCTAGAATTTTACTCCCTCTCCAGAAGCCTTAATTTCCTCCATTGCTTCTTCGATGTAGAGATAGAATAGTCCAGGTGAAATGTTGCATCCCTACCTTACCTTTTTTTTTTAATCAGAGCATTTCTCTCTTGATCTTACAGTCCTGTTGTTCACCCCTATTTCTCGTACGTATTTTATAATACTCGTCTATCACTATAGCGTATAAAATTTTTTTTAAACATTTCAATCGTCTTGCACCGTTTCAATTTATCGAACTTTGTCTAGGTTCAGAAATTATGTGAAAGTATTTTAATAGTTCTTAATTGTTGCTTCCATTATCAAATGTGACATTGTAGCTACTTCGTGGCGTATTTACCTTTTCCCATGCAAAACCGATCAACATACAAAAGATCCTCAATTTTCTTTTCATCCTTTTGTGTATTATCCTGACCAACAACCAGAATCATTACGATTGTGTAGCGGTAATGTAGAGGCTAATCAAATTTGTAACGGGTTTTGTGTATGAATCTTGTACATGTTGTTCCCACTGCAACTTAATATGAAACACGCACTTGTTTGTCTTCATGATGTCCTTAAAATTATGCATCCTTCCCCAACATAAGACTTTTCTTATTTCCTTGTATCAACAGTGTGATGCTCTGAGATGAATCAGAAATTTATTGTTAAAGGTGACATATCTTGTTACTTTGATCACGCACTTGTAATGAGCATTATTTATATGTTACTTACTGTTTCCATAGTAGCAAGTACAGCATACTTACAGTGCTCATTTTTCAAAAGTGCTCTGTTCGTACATGATGGTTATTTTAGTCAGAAGCAGATGAATCGTAAAAGAACTTCTTAAACAGTGCACGTACAACGTTCTTAGGTCTTATCTTCTTTAAAAGGTATTTTCTGTTCATTTCATGTCACACCACCACCGTGCCATAGTATGTGATCTAAAATCATAAGCCTGTAAAAAACGTTTGGATATAGATTTTCGTAAAGTTTTATTGAAAGAGTTAAGGCAAGTTTCAGTTATTAGTTGTCTTTTAAAACGGGTTATATATATATATATATATATATATATATATATATATATATATATATATATATATTCCTCAAAGTGTAACTTTACGGGAAAATATCATCTCACTTTGTCTCCTTCATCCAATGTCATCGACAAAGAGTTCCATATCAAGCAGTGTAATTTGCTGCAGTAAAATAATTAATAAAATCATTTAATCTTTTAACATAATAAAAAAGAGTCGGTTTTCTTTATTGAAGCAATAGTCATTGTGATATAATTTGGAAATTTTGTTATTACACGCGTAACTTAAAAAGAGAACTTGCGGAACACGTTCTTGGCTTTCGCTTTTGTCCAATTTAGAAGAATCATGCTTTCGTTTCTAACGTGAAGAGCGTTGAGTTTTACGTCTACTGATTTCATAACAAATACCATCAAAGACTTAAGTATCAAACAACGATGTCATTTGACTTGAATACTGTCTTTGTTAACGTGAAGTATATAATTCAGATATTTCCTTGCTGATTGACAAATTGCAATAAATTAACTTTAATTAATAGACAAGCATCAAAAACCACATTACCGGAAACTAGAACTTATATACAGAAGATTTCATAAAGACATTGTGCATAATATATAACAGCATTTCTGATAAATTCACTACGTCACTCTCTCTAAACAAAGCATAGGATAACAAGTCCTGAAAGGATTATGACTAACATCCATTACAGCTATAATACTGTTTTTATTGCACATACGTAGTTATCATCAATCTAGATATTGGTTCATGTATTTGTGACTGGAGGACATTGACCTCTTTACAAAATAGTGAACACAATCGTCTGAGAACTATATTACATCTGATTACAAATTTGATTTGGTTATAGCATAAATATACTGAAATCCTTCAGGAGTGATGATCAAAGAACTCATTTCACCACATATAGCTTAGCAACGTGGAATTTTTTAACTTTAGAGAAGCAGTTTCACTGTTTCTAACACCACCATCGATGTTGCTGCATAAATAATATAACGCCAATATACAACTATCAATGACTTACTAAAACATTTACAAGTCCCTTGATTTCCATGAAATTCCTAATTGTTACTACTGGAAATACAGCTGGTACACTTTCAGAGTAGTGACAACTTTAAACACTAATGTTGTACCTCGTCTTGTACTTAGTCTATCTCTAAACACACTGATAAATAATCTTAGACAATATTTAACTTTCATGCAAAGATACAGTCGTTCAGCAGTTCCAATGTTCACAACCCCTACTTGGGTTGCTTATCACTTTCCTTGATATAATGTAATAGTCCTAGAATATAAACTGAAAGCACACCAACGACGTATGTTGTCAATTTCTTTGTTCGCCTATGAACCGCCAAACATTGTTTTATATTTATTTTTAATTCACCTGTACAGACGCAATCGCTTAGCATTTCAATTGTTCACAACCTGGAATGCGATCACGAATCGCTTGTAGATGCATCACTTAACGATATAAAGAGGGGTAACTAGACTAAACTCTGATACAATATGTAATGCTCCAACTGTTATCTTTGGATAACGGAAGTCCGAACCACTGCCACAGAAACTCTGTGGCACTCCAAAAACATGTAACGGGCCGGAATTCGGACCCAGAACCATATCCTTCTGCAGGAAATGATCTTACTGACTGCGTTATCCAAGTCAACCTCAGATCCTATCCGTACACCCTGCCCACCAATATCTACCACCTATTTTCCAAATTTCACAGAATTTCGTCCGCATTCCTTGCTGGACTAGCACTTCTGAAAGAAGGGATATCCCGGGGCTGAAAGGGCTACAGAGATGCTCCTCCAACTTAAATGCCAGCACTACAAGAGAGGCGTTGAGCAGCACAGGTGGTATACTGCTAAAATTCAAAGATCGTACTTTTGTAGGAAAGACAAACAATAAATTGCTTCCTCCTACTATACATATCGCAGGAAAAATTTGAGATATTTAATCTCACACTAGACCTCCCAACAATCGTTCTCCCTGCACAGAACATTTGCCGCTGGTGTGGGGAAAGGTGGGAGGAAGTAACAGTGACACACAAAGCACAGAGCACCCTCCGCCACTCACCAAAAAAGAAGCTTCCGGAATATAGATGTAGATCTAGAACTGAAAAATAGAAAATACGGACGGCCAGAGGTGAAGCAGTCTGTAAGAGCGTCGTCCATGAAAGATAGTATCTCTGATTAAGAATCGCCGTTTAAATCTTCCAGGAAGTTCCAAAACACTACACACTCCACTTCGGAGCAATCAGTCCATACTGTTCTTAATATTAGAAGAAACAGATAAAGTGCGAATAATGGTACCACCAACGACCTAGAACCCTACGATGTCTCCTTCTTCACTGAATAATTCATGAGCAAATCAATAGCTATCGTAAATGGTAAAAAGAAAAAAGTCGCTGAGAGTTTTGGGTTTATCTACTACGTGCATCCTTTCTCTCTTAATGCCCAAAACGCTATCTCAGTAACGTCCACGAACACTGATTCATTATGAAGTGAGATGAGACGTTAGATTCCCATGTCTTTCCTTGCTGTAAGGCGCCTCAGCTCTACAGTGTTTAACCATAGAGGCAGGAAACGCTAAAACGCTATATGAACGTGTCTGTCAACACCGTCTGATAAAACGGTTATAAACCGGCAATGGCTCCATTTTCATTAAGTAGAAGAGAAAACAATTGTCTTTGTTTTCACTACCTCTTGTATCCGCACAGCAATAATTATATAGAGTCACTTTTCAGCCAGGTTCAAAAACGCTTTGTTACATCCTTGATTTGGCTTTTCTTAAGAATATTCCAAACTGCATCATTCGCCGGATACCAACACTGCAGCGTCAGCTACTTGGTGGAGGGCCCCTGGCTGTCTAGAATGGCACGTGAACACGACCGCATGTCTTCACTGGACGTCGAAAGCAGTTGTTCCTACGCGGCGGGTCCTCCTTCGATGGGCGTCCAGCCCTCGCCGGAGCGCGACTGCAGCGCCGCCGCCGGCTGCTCGGCGAGTTGCTGCTGGCGGATGTAGTCTATGATGGGGTGGTAGCTGTAGTTGACGCGCCGGTGAGGACCCGATGCGGCGCCGACGCTCAGACCGTCCGGGCTGGGGGTGGCGGCGTCTGGAGGCGTCGGCAGCGTCGGCGGCGACGGCGCCTGCGGCTGCCTCGTAGTGGCACCGCGCCGGATCGAGTCGGAGGAGATGACGTGGGGCTTCGGCCTCCGCGGAGGGTACCTGCAGCAGGAAACCAGCAACTGGAAAATCACCTGCCTATCAGAGGGACGGATTTGTTAGAGGACAAGAAAACCAGCTGAGTGCGATCAATATATGCTGTCGTAGATGTAGATGCAGAAATTATGTCACCACGAACACCCTCATCGAATGCTACCAATCAGCAGTATTTCCATGCCTGTGGGATATGTGTAAGGGGCAAACAAATGAAAATTATACAGATGGCAAAAAAGTAAGTACACTGTTTATTATTTCAAAAATATTCAAATAATCGGCATATTTGTTAATATACAGTCTGAGCCAAAAAGGAAATCGAAACGCCCCACGATTCATCCGAATGGAAGGGAAATCAGTAGATGTGATGAACAAATACAGGCAAACAAATGATTACAACTTCAGAATAAATGGGCGATTAGCTCATGAGAAAGACCTTCACAAGTTGAGCAAGTCAATAACGCGTTGGACCACCTCTGGCCCTTACGCAAGCAGTCATTTCGCTTGGCATTGTTTGATAGATTTTTGGGTGTTCTCCTGAGGGATATCGTTCCATGATCAGTCCAATTGGTGCACTGGGCCGTTAATTCTCGAGATAGTTGAAGGCTTCTGCCCGCTTTCGCTGGTCATCGGGGCTCATTTCGAAGAGTCACTGAAGACAATTCTACTCCAAATGGTTCAAATGGCTCTGAGCACTATGGAACTAAACATCTGAGGTCATCAGCCCGCTAGATCTTAGAACTACTTAAACCTAACTAACCTAAGATCATCACACACATCCATGCCCGAGGCAGGATTTGAACCTGCGACCGTATCAGTTGCGTGGTTCTGAACTGAAGCTCCTAGAACCGCTCGGCCACCGAGGCCGGCAATTCTATTCCAGTCAATGACAAATGGTTCAAATGGCTCTGAGCACTATGGGACTCAACTGCTGTGGTCATAAGTCCCCTAGAACTTAGAACTACTTAAACCTAACTAACCTAAGGACATCACACACATCCATGCCTGAGGCAGGATTCGAACCTGCGACCGTAGCGGTCGTGCGGTTCCAGGCTGTAGCGCCTTTAACCGCTCGGCCACTCCGGCCGGCCCAGCAATGACAATCGAAGGCGAAGTATCTGAAGGTGTCCCAGACAGCGGTAGTGGGATACCAACCTCAATGTCGCCTACCATATAGCTTGACAACTAGGAGTGATGATTCGGGGTGCCAGTCCTTTTTTCGTCCGCGCCACCTTCGCTGCGGATGTACGATTTTACCCAAATAAAGAACATGTCAGCTGGGCAAATTCATTCATAATGAAAAAACAATAATATCTGAGATTCCCCATCTTCTTCAGTATCCGCTTTCAGTATTTACGCAATGACGACGGCATACCAACAGCAGCTTCTAGATTTTTAACCAGCAACTACTCTCCGAAAGAGCGCGAAAAAATAGCTTTTTGTAAGTGCACGTGACACTGCCTTTTGGCAATGTTCAACCATCCAGAGACACCAATGGGTTCCTGAAGATGATTCCAACAGAGAAATCGGAACGTCGAGCACTGAAGAAGTTTGAAGAGGAACATAACAACCTTTTATGGATAACTAAATGACAAACCTTTAGAAAACCCGTGTAATTTTATAATATAGTCATATGGTTATATCCTGCCTAAAGAAAAACAATTTAATACAACGAAAACCCAGTCCAAAGTTGCAAATGTTATTGTTTTTCACTCGATGAGTAGTTTCGGACCGAGACCCATTTTCAAATCATCGTAACATGGTCGAAAATTGTATTTCCGAAGATGTGAAAACCATGTCAAAAAAAGGTTCAAAATTTTCAAATGTGTGTGAAATCTTATGGGACGTAACTGCTAAGGTCATCAGTCCTTAAGCTTACACACTACGTAACCTAAATTATCATAAGGACAAACACACACACCCATGCCCGAGGGAGAACTCGAACCTCGGCCGGGACCAGCCGCACACTCCATGACTGCAGCGCCTAAGACCGCTCGGCTAATTCCGCGCGGCCATGTCAAAAATGTGCAATGGACAGCTATTGTATGCTTAATAACTGTACATTGCACAATTTGACATGGTTTTCACATCTACGATTTTTTACTATGTTACCATGATCTGAAAATAGGTCTCGACCCGAAACCAGTCGTCAACTGAACAAAAAAAGTAAAATTTGCAACTTTGTACCGGTTTTTTGTTGTATTGATTAACAGAAATTGCTGATTCACAGCAACTCCAGCGTGTTAGAGGTTCTCAAAAACAACGTAGATTTCGTCATAATTAGCAGCTAATGAAAGACCCTCTACTTTTTGTGATAGTCCAAAATAGTGAGGTTGGAGTTGTTGCCTTTCAGCCATTCAAAACACGAATAAATCATTGTGACGTACAGGGAACACACACTCTACTGTAGGCGCTGCAGAGAGGCGGTGTACCTGTTGTAGAGGGAGGAGCGGTTGCGCTTGAGCCAGCTGAGGCGGGAGTCGACGTCTGCGCCTCCGTGGTCGGCGAGCGGCAGCGGCGGCCCCCGAGGCGGCAGGTAACCTGGGGAGCCGGTGACAGGGTGCGTGGACGGCCGCCGGAAGCCGTGCCGCGTCGGCAGGAAGCTGGGCGGTGGCGTCGTGGGCGCCGACTGCGGGGGAGACAGACACCGTTCACAAGCCGTCACTTCACGTTACGTGTTGCTGACGGCAGAGTACAAGCTACGTTTGTGTCACCTGGTCATTTAACTCTCCATAGAGTCCCATAAAATTAGAAAAACCTATTCCTGCATTATCGGTTGTAGACTTGCGCCCATGTCTTTGGCAATGTATACTTCTTGTGTGAAGTAGGACATATTTCCTACATTATAAAGTTAGAAAACAAAGACACAATACACGCTAATAAAATGTTATGAATAGGTTATAATACAAATAGTGTTCTGTTTTATAATACCACTTGTCTTTCCAAGGCAGATTCACAGAGGAAGGTCACACTGCTGCACCCTCTTTAAATCTTTGCACTAACAACGGAATGGTCGATAGTGTAATGCCTGACCACGGGATAGAAAAGCAAGTGGAATAGCTCAAGAGAGGGAAGCTCACTGCAGCTGATGGGATACCTGCATAATACTAAGTGGTAAATACTTGCCTTTCTTCTGGAGGGAAGTGTTCCCTATGACTGGACAAAAGGACGGATTAATCCCGTTTTCAGTATGGGTCGTCGAATAGACGCGGAAAACTATAGGCCTCTATCTCTGACGTTGGTCTGTAATAGAATTTGGAACGTGTTCTGTATTAGCGTATTATGACATGTCTGGAGACTATAGGCCTCTGTCTCTGACGTTGGTCTGTAATAGAATTTTGTAGCATGTTCTGTCCTAGCGCATTATGACATTTCTGGAGACCGAAAATCTGCTCTGTAAGAATGAACATGCGATCCGACAGCAAAATGGTTCAAATTACTCTGAGCACTATGAGACTTAACAGCTGAGGTCATCAGTCCCCTAGAACGTAGAACTACTTAAACCTAACTAGCCTAAGGACATCACACACATCCATGCCCGAGGCAGGATTCGACCCTGCGACCGTAGTGGTAGCTCGGTCCCAGACTCAAGCGCCTAGAACCGCTCAGCCACTCCGGCCGGCGATCCGACAACAACGATCGTATGAAATCCATCTTGCTTTGCTCGACCACAATACACAGGAGGCAGTACACACAGGGGCACAGCTGGATGCCGTTTTCCTTGACTTCCGGAAGGCATTCTATGCAGATCAACACTGCCGCCTAATGAAAAAAAAAATTACGAGTGAGACCAACTACGTAACTGAATTGAAGAGGTTCTAACAAACATAACAGGTCTTCAAACGTGAAAGTATTTCGGGCGTACCCCAAGAGAGCGTTACAGGTTCATTACTTTTCACAATATATGTAAAAGACATAGCAGACAACATCAGAAGCTTCATGAGGTCTTTGCCGATGATGTTGTTGTACATAGAGACGTCACCACGCCAAAAAAATTAAGCGAAATGCAGGGAGTCTGGCAGAGGATCGACTGTTGCTGCAGAGAATGGCAACTATTCCTCAAATTCCGCATACATAGATAGATAGACCCATTACCGTTTGATCACATGATTGCAGAACAATCACTGGAAACAGTTACATCCATAAAATATCTAGGGGTAGGCATGGAGAGTCATTTAAAGTCGAAGGACCACATAAAACTAATCGCAGGAAATGCATATGTCAGGCTGGGACTCACTGGACGAGTTCTCAATGATGTACTTCATCAACTAAGTACGTAGCCTACAGAATCCTCGTTTATACATTTACGTGTACGTGTACGTGATTACTCTGCAGTTCACAGGTCAGTGCCTGGCAGAGTGTTCATAGGACCACCATTAAGCTACTTCCTTACCGTTCCACTCTGGAACAGCGCGCTGGGGAAACGAACTCTTAAATCTTTCCGTGTGAGCTCTCATTTCTCTTATTTTATTACAATGCCCTTTCTGCCTATGTATGTGGGCGCCAAGAAAAAATTTTCACGCTCTGAGGAAAAGTCGGTGACTGAAATTTCACGAGAAAATCCTGCTGCAGAGAAAAACGCCTTTGTTTTAATGACTGGCATCCCAATTCGTGTATGATACCCGTAGCACCCCCTCCCTTATTTCGCGATGATACAAAACTAGCTGCCCTTCTTTGAACTTTATCGATGCTCTCCGTCAATACTATTTGATACGGGTCCCACACCGCACAACAATACTCCAGAGCATGGCGGACAAGCGTAGTGTAAGCAGTCTCTTTATTAGACTTGGTACATTTTCTGAGTATTTGGCCAATACATCGCAGTCTTTTTTTGCTTTCCCCGCAACATTATCTGTGATCGGCACAGTTTAAACTACTCGTAATTTTAATCCCTCAGCACATAGCTGAATTCACAGCTTTTAGATTTGTGTGATTCATTGTGCAACGGAAGTTTAGCGGTCATGTAGATGATTTCACCTTTTTCATGATTTAGAGTCAATTAACACTTTTGAAACCATACAGATATCTTGTCTAAATCATTTTCCAATTTGTTTCCATCATCTGATGACTTTACATAACCGTGAATGACAGTATCATGTACAAACAATCTACGAAGGTTGCTGAGATTGTCTCCTAAATCGTTTATGTAGATTAGGAGCAACAGAGGGCCTGTAACACTTCCTTGTGGAACACCAGATAGTACTTCCGTTTTACTCGATGCCTTTCTGTTATTTATTGCACACTGTATCCTGTCTGACAGGAAATCGCGAATTCAGTCACATGACTGAGACGTCAGTCTATAGGCACGCAATTTAATTACAGGTTGCTTATGAGGAGCGGTATCAAGAGCCTTCTGGAAATCTAAAACTATGGAATCAATTTGACCTGCCCTATAGATAGCACTGTTATTTCGTGAGGATAGAGAGCTACTTGTGTTTAACAAGGACAATATTTGCTGCATCTGTTTTGGCTATTTGTCAACAAATCGTTTTCTTCAAGGTAATTCATGATGTTTCAGCACAGTGTATGTTCCACAATCCTACTGCAAATCGACGTTAGTGATAAGGGTATGCAATTCAGCAGATTACTAATATTTCCTTTCTTGGTTATTTGTCTGACATGTGCAACTTTCTTTGTGTAATCTTTCTATGAGCGAGCGCCTATGTATGACGTAACTATTGAGCTATTGTATCAGCATACTCTGAAAGGAACCTGACTGGTATACGATCGGGACCGGAAGCCTTGCCTTTTTTTAAGTGTCTCGAGCTGCTTCACAGCACCGAGAACAAGTACTTCTAACTTGTTCTTTGTTGAAATTCTGAAATATTTACTTCGGCTTCTTTTGCGAAGGAATGTCGGAAAACCGTGCTTAGTAACTCCGTATTAGCGGCACTGTCACCAGTGACATCATCACTGTTATCGCGCAGTGGAGGTATTGATTGCGTCTTGCCGCTAGTGTCCTTTACATACGACCAGAATCTCTCTCGCTTTTCTGCCAGATTTCGAGACAGAGTTTTGTAGCGGAAACTGCTAAAAGTGTCTCGCATTAAAGTTCGCGCTAACTTTCGACCTTCTGTGAAACTTCACCAATACTGAGGATTTTGCGTGCTTTTAAGTTTGGCATGCCTTTCACGTTGCTTTTGCAGTTGGGTTCTGACTTGTTTTGTGTACCATGGGACATTAGTACCATCTAATATTATTTTATTTATATTATTTTATTTAGTGTATATCTTCCAGTTGCCGTCGATACTGTTTCTCTGAATTTAAAAACTAGATATGGTCTACGCTTACATTGTCAGACTGAAAAGAATGGAAACTCTCTCTTCGGAAGGTGTCAAGCGAATTTTTATCTGCTTTTTTAAGTCGATGTATTTTTCTAGATGTAGATGTGGATCAAAATGCAGAATAGGTATCGTGAATCACTTACATTTTTGAAGCAAAACAACCGAAATTGATTCAGGTCTAGTTATTACTACGAAAGTTGTCTCGCACATACATAATGTAGATTATTTTCGTTTGTGGCCATTAGCGATGACGTCAAGCGACTATATGGCATTTCTGGAAATGTTCTGCAGCCCGAAAGTCATTCATTCTTTCAATCTTTCTCTCTGACAGCCTTCTCTCCTCTATCCAGCCGCTGTTCTGCATCTGCTCACTAAGCAAGCCCTCAAAGTTGTTGACCAGTGATCATTATGTTGATCGATTAGAGATGTCTTTTTGATTTAGTTCATTGTTCTCGAGGACCTTCCTTACGTCCTGGAATTATGTATCGTAGACTTTGGGTCTGTTGTTGAGAACAGTAAAAATTTGCATCGTTAGTCGAGTTGCATCCCTCCTGAACAGATCTCCGTAGAACTTCAGTAGTCCTTCCTTAATCTGCTCCATCAGATGTTCATTACATCGTACACCTCTTCCTCTAGGTCTATATCGTCCATTAGTTACCTTAGGACTCACTATTTTTCCGGAGGGATGTTGTGCTCAAGCTTCTCAGCTTCTCTCATACAGCCTTCCCTGTCACTTTGAGGCACTCACTTGGGTACATATACTCGGTTTTCATTACTGTGTTACACTGCCTAAGTTCAGCTTTTATTGAAATTACTTTGCCTTGTGTAGAAGATGCATTCTGTTGAAAGCAGCTGCCTTCGTCTCTCTCCTTTTGTCGTAGATGTCGTCTTCGCTCGTCTTTATGTGGACTATTTCACCAAGTTATCTGGAAGTCTCCACTTCTGTTTTCCCGCACTCTGTTGTTAGGTAATGAGGCACTGTTCGATTGTTGCTTATGTACTTTTTTTTCCTCCGAAGAAATTAAGAGACCAGCTTTTTCCGTTTATTCCTTCGGTGTGTCTGTCTGTCTCACAGCTGTTTTTCTTGACAGGATAGCCAGGTCATCGGCGAACGCAAGGCAGTCTACTCTTATACCGGTCTTCGAATCGACAACGTGAACTTTGTTCTGTGGCTCTTTCCCTGCCAACTCGTCTTCCCATTCTCTGAGGATCAGTCCGTCCCCATATCTGACGCCAGTCTGAATGTAAAACGCTCTGAAGAGCTCTCCCGTGAATTTTATTTTTGAACGTGTCTGTGTTAGAGTTTCACTCGATAATTTTTACTGCCTTTGGGCCCCAAAAATCCCATATAATTTCTATTTTGCAGATGCTGATAAATTTTACAACTTCAGTATCTTTCAACACATTATTGATACCGGTATGCCGTTTCCACTTTTACCATGTAATGTGGCTACACAGTCGTTAGCCTGAGGAGAGGAAAGAAAGCATCTCACGAGACAGTGACAGCTTCCAATCTCTCCCTGATTGTACTCTTACTGCCATCTGCTGCCTAACGCTGTAACCTAACTAATTAATTAAATTAATTATTGGTTCGAATGGCGCTGAGCACTATGGGAATTTAAATTAATTATTCTTTTTAATTACAAAAATGAATCTTTAATTAGACATCATTGAGTAAATGATTTTAGTGAATAGATACCAAGTGCTAAGATTAAATGCATATTTAATTAAACGTCGTCTGCAGTTTTATATCCCAATTAGTGAAATCGCATAGTTCAAGGCTCTATCTGAAATTGCAGAAGACAATGCCGTTTTGTTAGCAATGCTCCAGTGGGGAAGTAGCTGCAGTCAGCCCATTAATTACAAGCAGGCCTCCCTTGCTTAAACACCATGGGCACACTTTTGTATTGGGTTGGACGTTATGAGCAGCTTGAAGAGCAGTTCCAATACACATGTCGAGCTCTTTGTCCAAGCAAAATGTATGCACGTCTGCTCTAGTTGACGGCTGGAACGGGACCTACCAATTGTCTCTCGCCTCACACACTGTGTACCTAATATTGTTACAGCGACAGCCAGCAGATGGCCGTAAGAGTACATTCAGAGAGACATTGGAAACCGTCACTTTCTCGTGAAATGCTTTCTTTCTGTGCTCGCATACGGTGCCGCCAGCACACTATGCGGCGTAGAGGTTACGCGAGTGTCGATAAAGGCCAACGACAATACTCGATGGAAACCGCCGCCAACGTCCTCTCAGCCACCTATACTTACGATCACCGCTGCGGACCAGAGGGCCAGTTTAGTCAGTTACACTACTGGACATTAAAATTGCTACACCAAGAAGAAATGCAGATGATAAACGGGTATTCATTGGACAAATATATTATACTAGAACTGACATGTGATGACATTTTCACGCAATTTGGGTGCATAGATCCTGAGAAATCAGTACCCAGAGCAACCACCTCTGGCCGTATTAAGGGCCTTGATACGCCTTGCCTTTGATTCAAACAGAGCTTGGATGGGGTGTACAGGTACAGCTGCCCATGCAGCTTCAACACGATACCACAGTTCATCAAGAGTAGTGGCTGGCTTGTTGTCACGAGCCAGTTGCTCGGCCACCATTGACCAGATGTTTTCAGTTGGTGAGAGATCTGGAGAATGTGCTGGCGAGGGCAGCAGTCGTGCATTTTCTGTATCCAGAAAGGTCCGTACAGGACCTGCAACATACGATCGTGCATTATCCTGCTGAAATGTAGGGTTCCGCAGGCATCGAATGAAGGGTAGAGCCACGAGTCGTAAATCTGAAATATAACGTCCACTGTTCAAAGTGCCGTCAATGCGAACAAGAGGTGACCGAGACGTGTAACCAATGGCACCCCATACCATCACGCCGGGTGATACGCCAGTATGGCGATGAAGAATACACGCTTCCGATGTGCGTTCACCGCGATGTCGCCAAACACGTATGCGACCATCATGATGCTGTAAACTTAACCTGGATTCATCCGAAAAAATGACGTTTTGCCATTCGTGAAACCAGGTTCGTCGTTGAGTACACCATCGCAGGCGCTCCTGTCTGTGATGCAGCGTCGAGGGTAACCGCAGCCATGGTCTCCGAGCTGATAGTCCATGCTGCTGCAAACGTCGTCGAACTGTTCGTGCAGATGGTTGTTGCCTTACAAACGTCCCCATCTGTAGACTCAGGGATCGAGACGTGGCTGCAAGATCCGTTACAGACATGCGGATAAGATGCTTGTCATCTCGACAGCTAGTAATACGAGGCCGTTGGGATCCAGTACGGCGTTCCGTATTACCCTCCTGAAACCACCGATTCCATATTCCGCTAACAGTCATTGGATATCGACCAACGCGAGCAGCAATGTCGCGATACGATAAACCGCAATCGTGATAGGCTACAATCCGACCATTATCAAAGTCGGAAACGTGATGGTACGCATTTCTCCTCCTCACACGAGGCATCACAACAACGTTTCACCAGGCAACGCTGGTCAACTGCTGTTTGTGTATGAGAAATCGGTTGGAAACTTTCCTCATGTCAGCACGTTGTAGGTGTCGCCACAGGCGTCAACCTTGTGTGGATGCTCTGAAAAGCTAATCATTTGCATATCACAGCATCTTGTTCCTGTCGGTTAAATTTCGCGTCTGTGGCACGTCATCTTAGTGGTGCAGCAATTTTAATGGCCTGTAGTGTAGTTCGAGTCTGTACGCTGTGTGAGATCCGGCAGATCACCAAGACGGAGCCTCTATCTCAGAGACAGGCAGCACACAGTAACTTTATAGCGAACACAGGGGACTTCTACTTCAACAACATTGAGGCTACCCGGACTATACAGAAGAGAGCTTGTAACAGAGCTCTTTGTTTGTTAATAAAGAACCTAGTTATTAATTGTCAACGGCCTTGCCGCAGTGGATATACCGGTTACCGTCAGATCACCGAAGTTAAGCCCTGTCGGGCCGTGGCCGGCACTTGGATGGATGACCATCCGAGCCGCATGCACTGTTGCCATTTTTCGGGGTGCACTCAGCCTCGTGATGCCAATTGAGAAGTTACTCGATCGAATAGTAGCGGCTCCGATCAAAGAAACCCATCAGAACGACCGGCAGAGCGGTGTGCTGACCACATGCCCGTCCTATCCGCATCCTCAGCTGAGGATGACACGGCGGTCGGATGGTCCCGATGGGCCACTTGTGGCGTGAAGACGGAATGCTGTTAGTTATTAATTGCGTGCAGTTTGTGTTATAAAACGACGATATCGGTCATGAACCAGCATCCTCTCCTTGCTTCCCAAGGTACAGTACAGAAACAACGAGACGACATAAAAGCGGTTAAAGATAATACAACAGTATTCAAGTTCACAAATGTGTAGCCACACTACATGGTAAAGGCGGAAACGGCATACCGGTATCAATAGTGTGTCCAAACATATTTAAGCTGCAAAATTTACCTGTATCTCCAAAATACAAATTATTTCGGGTTTTTAAGCCCAAAAGTAGCACAAATCATCAAGAAAACTCTCAAACAGACACATTCAACAGTAAGACTCATAGGAGAGCTCTTCGAAGCGTTTTTAATTCAAACAGGTCAGGGACCAATCATCAGAGAATGGGAAACGGAATTAGCCGTGAAAGGGTCTCTGAACGAAGTTTGCGTTGTCGGTTCGAAGAACGGTAAAAAGAGTTAAATTAACAATTCTTTGTTTAAGTAAAGTTACCACTGCATTGTACCGAGAATCTTGTTTAAATTATTTTATGAATACTGTAGTTGTGTACTGATACGTTTCTCTGAGTGAAATTATTTCTTGTATTTACAATGGCTACTTTTGGGTAACGTGAGGTAACTGTTTTGTGTAAGGTGGCTACATTGCTATTCCGCATTATATTACACTGCTATGCGATTTATTATTTGATTGCCGTATTTAATGTTGCATCAAAGTGTTATCTTCTTTTTTTATTTATTTTGTTTTCAATTTCATTTCTACAGTAGATACAGAGGAATTCCCTCACGTTTCATTGGGTTCAGTTAACTATAGGTTCAGTCAAATGAAAAGGTCCTGTTGCAGATATCCAGACAACATGTTGAGGTAGGCATTAGTCCTGTATGCTGTTCCTATCCATCTATGTCTAGTCCATTATAAATGTTATATTTGTTGCACATGGGTGTAGTGTAGCTCGTTAATAGAGGTTGCTTACTTATCACTGTTCCTTTCTCTCCCACAGGTAAGACGTGGCGCCGTGTGATCCTCGAATGGAGCTGTCAGTAACGGATGTTACCAAGGATGAACAGCGGGTGTGATACGCTTTCTTTGTGCGGAAGCTGTCCGTCCAACCGACATATACGGAAGAATGCAGGGTGTGCTACGGTGCGAAGTTTGTTTAAGACAAAACAGTGCGCAAGTAGCGTCGGCGTTTTCGTGGTGTCAGGGAGACACTAACGGATGATGCGCGACCCGGGCAGGTGATGAATCGTATTTCTCATGCGACAGTTGCTGCTATTGACAGTTGCATGCAAACTAATAGATGGGTGCCATTAGTGCAGTGTGGGTGCCACATACATACATAGGACATTTCTTAATGATGTGGAACGTGTCACTTTAACATAAGTTTTCTTCACACAAAATAATTAGTTAACTGTGCGCAATAGACTCGGTTACCAGAAGTTTTGTGCTCAAGGGATCCAGAAATGTATCTCCGAGGGACAGCGACACAACAGAATGGGAGTATCAATGAACCATTTGACGCGATATCAGAACGAGCGCGATGGTTTTCTTTCCAGTATCATTGCCGGAGATGAATCCATATGTCCACTGTTTCAACCGAATTCCAAACGTGAGACTATGCAGTGGAAGCATGCTGGTTCGCCGAAACCAAAGAAAACCCGTTCCGCAACATCAGCTGCTAACTTCATGGTGACTGTATTCTTCGATGAGCAGGGGCCTCTGCTAATGGAATTCCTTCCCAAAGGAGAAACAATAAACGCCAACAAACACTGCGATGTTCTCGATCGGCTGCGGCCAGCAATCAGAAATAAACGCCGCGATAACCTCACAAAGGGCATCATCTTATTGCACGACGATGCCCGGCCTCATGTTGCAACACCGAAGTAGGATCTTTTGTCATCGTGGAAATGGGAAACGCTACAGCTGCCAGCGTACAGCCCTGACTTGAGTCCCTGTGATTTCCACATTTTTGGGCCACTTAAGGGCCAATACTATGGATCGGACGAAGAAGAGAAGCAAGCTGTGACAGAAAATATCCGTATTCAACCCAAGGAGCTCTTCTTCCAGAACATTCGTCATCTCCTGCCAAGGTGGAACTATTATCTCAACAGCCATTGTATATAGCTCCATCCAATAATAAAGTCAGTAAGTGGAAATGGGCCTTTTCATTTGATTGCACCTTATAATTTCTTCCTAGCAATTAGTTAGGTGATCTCTTCCGGAATCATTCCAACTGAGCTTAAAATTTAATTATTGGCCTAGTTAGTGGAGAGGTTAACTTTGAAGCATGTTTATGCTCTGCAGACTTTAGTTTATTGACACGCTAGTGCCGTACACTGCCTGTTGAGGGTTGAAGTTCGTGTCTTGTGGGTGGCAGTTTAACAAAAAAGAGCTATTCCTACAAACGACTCAAGTGCTTCCTTACGGCGCCATAGTGACTGCAGGAGGGTCTCACGTTTCTTGCTGATTTTCAGGGTCAGTCATAGTATACAGTGGTCGAGTCAGAGCTGTGTCCACTAGTGTTATAGCTTTATGGCAGTGTAGGACACAGAGTTTTGTAGATTCTGGCAGAGTGTTGACATATTAAACGCTACTTTGCCCAGTTTTTAGATATATATTGTGTTTTAGCAAGAGAAAAGAGTCCATTACTGGTTAACAACAAAAGTAGTTACCAAACAATTCCATTCGTGATGCAGAAAATTCTAGCTTTCGAATCAAAAGGAAGGACAGAGACAGGAAGAAATTTGCAGAACGCCTGGCAAGAGTTCAGTTTGATCCTACTGTGGGAGACGTCGTCGCTATGACTGACATGAAATGCAGGAGTGGTTGCTCAAGGCTTTGGTCATGATTGGAAATAATAATAATCAGAGTAATTTATGAAAAACGCCTTGTCATTTCTATCATGGCTACAGCCACGTGCAAGTAGTATATGGTGCGCAATGACACTCTGACCACCTCGATGCTAGGTGACAAATAGACCACTTAATTTCAATACACCAGCTGCACACAGCCAGTAAGGACATCAAAATAACCCTATATATAATCGAGTTCCATTCGCCTCCAACTCAATAACTATTAACAACCAAGAAAGTGACCCTGAGATTATACTCGTAAAATAACGTAGAAGTTATTTTTCTCACATCTTAGTTAGTGGTGTAAATAATTTACAGTTTTGGTTTAAGCAGTTCAGGTTATGACTATTCATTAAAGTTGCAAAGAGTAACTATTACAAATTTAACCATGATCTAAAGTTGATTGCTCATATCAAAACGAAAGCAACTGTTATGTTAACGTCGTACTTGCACGATATTTCGGTCACGTAGCTCGTGACCTTCATCAGGTGCGACCTGAGACTGCTCCTTGAATGGACCTGGTCCAGTATTTATACCTATGGCCTTCCCCCTCCTCCAACGGCTGCAGGTGCTTCCTCTGTGGTCCGCGCCCATTCCCTGCGACCTGCTGAAGCGTTGCTGCTCCGTTTTCCGTCCGCTGCGGTTCTGGGTGTTCCCTCCGCGGTCCGTGCCCACCAAACCCGCTCCTGGGGGTTTCATCTACGGTCTGGGGTACCAAGCGTTCCCCCTGCGGTCCGCGCCCGTTCACCACGACCTGTTGGAGCGTTGCCGCTCCGTTTTTCGTCTGCTGCGGCTCTGGATGTTCCCTCTGCGGTCCGCGCCCACCAGTCCCACTTCTGGGTGTTCCATCTTCGGTCTGGTGCTCCTGGCAGTCCGTCAGGGGCTCGTTTTCCACTCGAGGAGCAGTCTCAGGTCGTACCTAATGAAGGTCACGAGCTACGTGACCGAAATATCGTACAAGTACGACGCTGATATCTGGCAGAACGCCCGACTACCCAAGATGTCATTAGATCGCCGGGAAAGCCTGAAGAGTTACAACTGTTATGTTCTTTTAATTACATTCTTGAAGCCGGTGCACCTCTAATTTCATTGATTTTCAAAAGCCAGAGTCAAGAGCAGTACTTTAATTCATCTACTTCATTACATTTTGCTTTAAGAGCATTATTTGTAATTAACAGTTGACGTAATTGGCTCCAGAAGCGATCCAATGTCATTTGGAACACTTCGATATTTAGATCGCCTCACAGGCATCTTTTTTCCTCCGTCCAGCACCGATATAATATCTCTGTAATACGAAGCTACGATGTTTCCGAGTTCTTTCTTTGTATTGTCTTCTCAGTACTAACAATAATACATATCTCTATTTCTGCATTCTTATGACGGTCAAATTCAAGTTTTTTGGTGTCTAAAATTCATCGTTTATGTTGGCGTCTCAGGTGCGCATTTATTTTGGTGATTAGACTATTTTAAATTGAAGATGATTTATGTAACCAGTAGCACGAATAAGGAACCACAGATCAGGATACTGATGTCTGACTACCGTGCTTTTGGTTGGTTGGTCGATTTTGGGGAGGGGATCAAGCAGCGAGGTTATCGGTCCCATCGGATTGGGAAGGGTTGAGGACGGAAGTCGGCCGTGCCATTTCAAAGGAACCATCCCGCCAATTGCCTGAAGCGATTTACGGAAATCACGGAAAACCTAAATAAGAATGGCCGGACGCGGGTTTGAAGCGTCGTCCTCCCGAATGTGAGTCCAGTGTGCTAACCACTGCGCAACCTCGCTCGGCAAGTCGTACTTTTCATTAATATTATTAAAGTGCCTACCGACGGGGTGGTGATGGATGGTAGCCGGGACGGAACGACAGCCGCTGCGTCGGCGTCGTTATCGACGTCGTGGTGTTTGGCGCCGGCCTGCTGCTGCTGCTGCTGCTGCTGCTGCTGTGTCGGCTGCTTGCTGGGCCGCTGCAGCAGCGGGTGCACGGCGGTCACCTGGCAAGTGCAGCACGTGGGCACCTGCAGAAAACAACAGGTCAGCGTCATCCGACAGCGTCACTAACAGCTGACAGAGGTTGCTAATCAAGTATAAGGTGCGAAGCCAATGATCAGAAGTGAATACCTCCAACGCTGCAGGGTCTTAAATTAATAACGTGCGTGATGCACGAGTTTGTGAGCTCATTAATACTCATAACTGCCTGCCGCACCATAGTGTGTAGTGCTACCTTTAAAAAATAATACACAGCCGTCTTTCGCGTGTCCACTGCGAGGTATATGACATGTCCGTCGTAGAACGAGCAGTGCTCGCTGTAGAGACTAGAACGACATGCATTTAATGTGTGCCGGCCGGGGTGGCCGAGCGGTTCTAGGCGCTACAGTCTGGAACCGCGCGACCGCTACGGTCACAGGTTCGAATCCTGCCTCGGGCATTGATGTGTGTGATGTCCTTAGGTTAGTTAGGATTAAGTAGTTCTAAGTTCTAGGGGACTGATGACCTCAGCAGTTAAGTCTCAGAGCCATTTGAACCATTTAATGTGTGGTACAAGAGGACGTAGCGCCTTGAAACCCTAACGAAAGTACATTTCCAGAAGAAACGTCACGCTAACTGGAAGAAATTTATCGCCTCGGACGAGATGAAATATTTGCTCCCGAAAATAACTTTTTCCAGTGCTGAAGAGTGGTATATCCTGGAAGAATATGTGTCATTTTTCCCAAAATACATTGATAGTCAGCAAAATTGCGGTTTTCTGACGATGGCTGAAATAATTTAGAAGCCACTACATAGCTCGTTTCCTTAATAATATTGGTACAGTTTCTTTTGAGGCTGAGTATACTTAATTACCCACTGTATGCTGTTAGCAAAAGAATGGTTCAAATGGCTCTAAGCACTATGGGACTGAGATCATCAGCCCCTAGACTTAGAACTATTAAAACCTAACTAACCTAAGTACATCACATACATCCATGCACGAGGCAGGATTCGAACCTGCGACCGCAGCAGCCGCGTGGTTTTCCGGACTGAAGCGCCTAGAATCGCTCGGCCGCCGCAGCAGGCATGCTGTTAGCACCTTCCAAGTATGTAAGCTACCCGCCACGTTCGGAATGTAACTTGCACAATAACATGCCCTTCGCCCAACCTTCGGAAAGTACCAGTGCACGAATCACAATTTCCTTGTCTGTCTGTGTTGTGGTTTCAACATTGAAGTGCTATACGTGTCCGGGGTCACGCCTGGGCGAGCAGACCCAGAAGAAACAGGCAGCCACTGCGAGGAGAAACTCGCATTTCGTTAGCCGTGTACGTATACTATTACACATTCGCATATCGCTTCTTAGACCATTACCAAAGCACATGCACGCTTATTTACGGGGTAAACACACTGCTCCCCCTCCCCCCCCCCCCCCCCCCATTTGCAAAACCAGCACCAAATCTCGATTTGCTTCTGCCATCACACCAAGAAGTAGTTAAAATAATCAAATAATTGAAAAACAACTGGGCACCTCGCGAAGATGGAATTACTGCAGCATTATGGATACTGGACCAGAAAAACAAAACACCTCAAATTCACAGAAAAGTATCAGAAGTCTGGAAAGCAGTGGAAACCAAAAATAATGAAACAGCGCCTTGATATATCCACTCCATGAGAAAGGAGACAAAACAGATAGAAATAACTACAAACGAATCTCACTTCTTCCAGTAACTTATAAAACTCTTTCTGTACCCTTACTGAACTGACATGAGGCGCAAGCACATCCACAGATTGACGACTATCAGGCGGTATTCAGGAAGAGAAAATCTGAAACCTCAAAACCATACTAAACATCAGACGCTGCCGGAAAACTATAGTCACATTTCCGGATATCAAGAAAAGCTTATGTTCAAATACACTCCTGGAAATGGAAAAAAGAACACATTGACACCGGTGTGTCAGACCCACCATACTTGCTCCGGACACTGCGAGAGGGCTGTACAAGCAATGATCACACGCACGGCACAGCGGACACACCAGGAACCGCGGTGTTGGCCGTCGAATGGCGCTAGCTGCGCAGCATTTGTGCAACGCCGCCGTCAGTGTCAGCCAGTTTGCCGTGGCATACGGAGCTCCATCGCAGTCTTTAACACTGGTAGCATGCCGCGACAGCGTCGACGTGAACCGTATGTGCAGTTGACGGACTTTGAGCGAGGGCATATAGTGGGCATGCGGGAGGCCGGGTGGACGTACCGCCGAATTGCTCAACACGTGGGGCGTGAGGTCTCCACAGTACATCGATGTTGTCGCCAGTGGTCGGCGGAAGGTGCACGTGCCCGTCGACCTGGGACCGGACCGCAGCGACGCACGGATGCACGCCAAGACCGTAGGATCCTACGCAGTGCCGTAGGGGACCGCACCGCCACTTCCCAGCAAATTAGGGACACTGTTGCTCCTGGGGTATCGGCGAGGACCATTCGCAACCGTCTCCATGAAGCTGGGCTACGGTTCCGCACACCGTTAGGCCGTCTTCCGCTCACGCCCCAACATCGTGCAGCCCGCCTCCAGTGGTGTCGCGACAGGCGTGAATGGAGGGACGAATCGAGACGTGTCGTTTTCAGCGATAAGAGTCGCTTCTGCCTTGGTGCCAATGATGGTCGTATGCGTGTTTGGCGCCGTGCAGGTGAGCGCCACAATCAGGACTGCATACGACCGAGGCACACAGGGCCAACACCCGGCATCATGGTGTGGGGAGCGATCTCCTACACTGGCCGTACACCACTGGTGATCGTCGAGGGGACACTGAATAGTGCACGGTACATCCAAACCGTCGTCGAACCCATCGTTCTACCATTCCTAGACCGGCAAGGGAACTTGCTGTTCCAACAGGACAATGCACGTCCGCATGTATCCTGTGCCACCCAACGTGCTCTAGAAGGTGTAAGTCAACTACCCTGGCCAGCAAGATCTCCGGATCTGTCCCCCATTGAGCATGTTTGGGACTGGATGAAGCGTCGTCTCACGCGGTCTGCACGTCCAGCACGAACGCTGGTCCAACTGAGGCGCCAGGTGGAAATGGCATGGCAAGCCGTTCCACAGGACTACATCCAGCATCTCTACGATCGTCTCCATGGGAGAATAGCAGCCTGCATTGCTGCGAAAGGTGGATATACACTGTACTAGTGCCGACATTGTGCATGCTCTGTTGCCTGTGTCTATGTGCCTGTGGTTCTGTCAGTGTGATCATGTGATGTATCTGAGCCCAGGAATGTGTCAATAAAGTTTCCCCTTCCTGGGACAATGAATTCACGGTGTTCTTATTTCAATTTCCAGGAGTGTATGTGTGTGTGAATTCCTAAGGGACTAAACTGCTGACGTCATCGGTCCCTATACTTACACACTGCTTAAACTAACTTATGTTAAGAACAACACACACACCCATGCCCGAGGGAGGACTCGAACCTCCGGCGGGAGGGTCCACACAATCTGTGGCATTGCGCCCCAAACCGCGCGGCTACTCCGTGCGGCGAAAAGTTTATGATTCTGTTGACAGACAAACATTGTTCAACAACCCAGAACAATTATGAATCGATACAAAAACCAGAGCCATCATCTAGGAAACATAATTGGGAACCGCCTTAAAAGTTACATTCACGAGAGAAATCTAGAACTCATTTGAAATTCACACGGGAGTCCGACAAGGAGGCAGCTTATCACAATTTTTGTTCAGTACCGCAAGGGAAAAAAATTAATCAGAGAATAGGAAAACCACGACAAAGTTATCCAAATTGTAAAGGAGAAAGGGAAAAGAGTCGCTGTGAAATGCTTGGGCTTTGCGGGTGACCAGCCTACATTATCCATCAAAGAAGATGAAGCTAAGGTAGCAGTAGATAAATTACATGAAATATCCTGTAAAACCTGATTACTAATATCCTACGAAAAAACTCACTGTATGGACACCATATCAAGCGGAAAACTAGTACTGAAAACACAGTACGGAAAAACCTCACAGGTCGCTCACTTCAATTACACAGGAGAAACCATCCAACCCCAGGACTGAACACAATCTCCAATACAGAAAAAATATTCACACTACAATTGGCGTACGAACAGGTAATGACTCATCAAAAAAAAAAAAAAAAAACGAGAAGCCTTGTATGTGACAGAAACCACTGTAATTAGAGTAATGACAAAAATTCATGACGAAGAAGAACAAGAACGAAAAATTCTTAGAAAAATTAACGGCGCTGTTCTATTAGGCAGAACTTGTGTCAGACGACCTATAAAGGAACTCCATGGACATACAGACAACATCACAGATCAGTGTATGAGAAGACGTCTATATTTCTACGGACACATGCGTAGGGTGAATGAAAAGAGACTTACTATGAAAATTAAGATCAGCTGGATGAAAGAAACACAAGAATTGCAACAACTGAAAAATTCCGAATAAGGAATTGAGAGCAGAAAAAATTCACAAATATAATCAGAAACTAGAAACACTGAACAAGCCTCATCGAAAGATACAACGGGGAGGAAATGGACAGACAACAGGAAGGAATAACACCGTGAATTAATGAAGATGTATGAGGAAGAAAAGAAAAGGAGAAAATGAAATGAAGCTGTGATTGGCTATAAAATTCACACGCTCTCTGAAAGGGACATAATCGATATATATATGGTATTCGTATTATAGTGATACAATTAAAATCTCGAAATAGACGCATCGTACAAAACAAAAATGTTCTGTTTGAAGGTGAAAAGTTAATATTATTGTCTGTGCTACAACCTGCCACCTCCTAACCACCCCTCATACGTGGACGGGGTCAACATTATACACTCCTGGAAATGGAAAAAAGAACACATTGACACCGGTGTGTCAGACCCACCATACTTGCTCCGGACACTGCGAGAGGGCTGTACAAGCAATTATCACACGCACTGCACAGCGGACACACCAGGAACCGCGGTGTTGGCCGTCGAATGGCGCTAGCTGCGCAGCATTTGTGCACCGCCGCCGTCAGTGTCAGCCAGTTTGCCGTGGCATACGGAGCTCCATCTCAGTCTTTAACACTGGTAGCATGCCACGACAGTGTCGACGTGAACCGTATGTGCAGTTGACGGACTTTGAGCGAGGGCGTATAGTGGGCATGCGGGAGGCCGGGTGGACGTACCGCCGCATTGCTCAACACGTGGGGCGTGAGGTCTCCACAGTACATCGATGTTGTCGCCAGTGGTCGGCGGAAGGTGCACGTGCCCGTCGACCTGGGACCGGACCGCAGCGACGCACGGATGCACGCCAAGACCGTAGGATCCTACGCAGTGCCGTAGGGGACCGCACCGCCACTTCCCAGCAAATTAGGGACACTGTTGCTCCTGGGGTATCGGCGAGGACCATTCGCAACCGTCTCCATGAAGCTGGGCTACGGTTCCGCACACCGTTAGGCCGTCTTCCGCTCACGCCCCAACATCGTGCAGCCCGCCTCCAGTGGTGTCGCGACAGGCGTGGATGGAGGGACGAATGGAGACGTGTCGTCTTCAGCGATGAGAGTCGCTTCTGCCTTGGTGCCAATGATGGTCGTATGCGTGTTTGGCGCCGTGCAGGTGAGCGCCACAATCAGGACTGCATACGACCGAGGCACACAGGGCCAACACCCGGCATCATGGTGTGGGGAGCGATCTCCTACACTGGCCGTACACCACTGGTGATCGTCGAGGGGACACTGAATAGTGCACGGTACATCCAAACCGTCATCGAACCCATCGTTCTACCATTCCTAGACCGGCAAGGGAACTTGCTGTTCCAACAGGACAATGCACGTCCGCATGTATCCTGTGCCACCCAACGTGCTCTAGAAGGTGTAAGTCAACTACCCTGGCCAGCAAGATCTCCGGATCTGTCCCCCATTGAGCATGTTTGGGACTGGATGAAGCGTCGTCTCACGCGGTCTGCACGTCCAGCACGAACGCTGGTCCAACTGAGGCGCCAGGTGGAAATGGCATGGCAAGCCGTTCCACAGGACTACATCCAGCATCTCTACGATCGTCTCCATGGGAGAATAGCAGCCTGCATTGCTGCGATAGGTGTATATACACTGTACTAGTGCCGACAATGTGCATGCTCTGTTGCCTGTTGTAGTGGGACGAAATTAAGCGTCACCCATCCACCAAAGTCAGCCCAGTTTGCAGGTGACTATAAGTTTAATTTAGTTTTGTTTATGTGTTTTCTTATTATTTGTAATAAGTGTGAATTATCTAAAAGTTTGTATTTTTTTATGTGTTTCATGTACGGAGAGGTCGGCGCAACGAGCGGGGACAGCATCTTCGTTGCCGCGACCAGAGAGGAAATTGCTGGCCGCTATACGTCGCGGGTCGACAGCCAAGGAGCAACAGAAGATCCTGGAACCGAGTTGTTGCGTCGTGCTTCTAAAAATTAAAAATGAAGTTTTATACTCTTTTTGTACAACAATGACATCATGTAGATCTTAATCTTATTGAAATGTTAGTCACTGTCTGTCAACGCTCAAGTTCACATCTGTATGTGTAGGAAGCTAATAAAATAGTGTATGTTACTAAAGGTGAAACACGTGTCTTGAAGATTTATTTATGAAGAATTGTGTGAACGGATTAATAATATATTTGACAAGATTAGTAATTCTTACGTCGTTCACCGAAACTTTGAGTCTAAAAAGTTTATTTAATGTGTGATTCTGATATCGATCAGATCAAGATAACGTGTGTCGATATAATTTTCTGAGGAGAAACAAACGAAATTTAAATTCGGAAAAGTTACAAAAACCAATTGGCCCAAGTGATGTAATTCTTTGCACACGACTCAACTGATGTTTTACAGTTTCGTTCAAGAACCATTCTATGACAATTTAAAAGAATATGAACCATTTTTGAAGTGGGTTGTAACTGACGTAGGTGACGAAGTCTGCACATGGTCATATATCAAACGAAAACCCAAATACGTCGTAACACCGCACCGTGGCGACCTTAGAAACAGGACTTGTGTGCAACTAAGGCACACAGGTACGAAACAAGAAATCAAGAGTCCTTCGGAAGTCAACGCGAGTTTTCGTGGAGCCTTCACCAGCCAGCGGCGACTTCGTGGGTGTGGGCATCTGACGGAGCCGCAGCCAAGCAGTACGGTCACGCAGTTGTTCCACGAGAAGGCGCATCTGTTGGGCAGCAGCTGAACGCTGCAAACCCCGACAACCTTTTTTCTCCCTAAACTAATAGGCCCAGTACGTCAGCTGCGGGGCGTTCCTCCGGCTGGTATTAGAGGTGTTGCTGAGGGCTTCGCCTGTCTACGGCGGTGCCGGGCGTGGTTGCAGCCAGCGACGTTTTCGGTGTTCGACTCAGCGTCCTGCCGGTTGCGGAAGCGGGGTCGCAGCATCTCAGCAGCTGCATCGACGGCTGTTGCATCTGCAGCCCATAGTAGCACACTGATCATCGAGAACTACAAATTACAATATTAGTGTCCGGTGAGTTTGTTTCAAGTTGGAAGTGGAGTGTTGTACATAGGAAGTGTGCTTTTATAGGATTGTTGATTACAAGTCTGCGTGTGTAGATAGTTAATATCTTACAATAATGTCGGGAAGTGAAATGTCAGACGAAGAGCAATCTATGTCCGATAGGAGCATGAGATCCCTTTTTAGGGCGATAGCTAAATTAAAACAATCTAACGGGGATTTCCTAGCTGAATTAAAACAGTCTAACGAAGAATCTACTGCTAGATTAAAAGAGGAATTAAAACAGTCTAATGAAGAATCTATGGCTAGATTAAAACAGTCTAACGAAGAATCTATGGCTAGATTAAAACAGTCTAACGAGGAATCTACTGCTAGATTGAAACAGGAACTAAAACAGGAATTAAAACAGTCTAACGAGGAATCTACTGCTAGACTTAAAGGGGAGCTAACAAAATCAACAGACAGGTTGCAGGAATATCTTAATGAAACCAGTCGAGAATTAAGTGATAAAATAGAGTCTTCTAGTGTTGAAATGCAGGAAAAATTAGTAGGACTTAGTAATAAGATTGCTGATAATTGTAAAAGGTTAGAAGAACATATCCAGGAATCGCGCGAGGAAAAAGCTCGCATGCGACACGATATCACTGACTTAACCGAGAGACTAGATAGTGTCAATATCTTAGTTGTAAATGAAATACAGAAAAATAACAATATGTTACGAGATGAATTTTCTATGCAAACGGAAACTGTTCGCAGAGAATTATTGAAATCTATTAAAGAGGTCTCTACCAAACCTGTAGAGATTTCTTCAATAGATAATGTAGAATTAGAGACATTAACTCATCAAGTAGAAAAGGACCATACCGAAATTGAGAACATGAGATTTTTAATTACTGAAATATGCAATAATCTTGAGACTGCCAAAGATAATAATATTGACGAAGGTACAGAGCGTTCACATCGTGAACACAGTGAAGAATCGATATTAGCTAATCGCGTATCCAATACAGAAATGCGGATACAGGAAATTACTAAACGATTATCGGAATTAGATAATAACGAAGACATTTCAGGTAGCAGAGGTAATAACATAATCAGAGACAACAGTCGCATCGAATTTGCTAGCTCGGACGACAACAATATGAATAAAGCAATCACGTCAAGCCAATCCGATGCAACTCCGTTTCTGCCAGCTAAACAAAATCCGACTATTTCTCTCGCAGAATGTCTGGATGACATAACGACAAATTCAAATGTAGCAAGTCGATTTCCTGTATTCAAACCAGGAGGCGAACTGCACCCTATAATCTTTATAAAAGCTTTTGAAACATCATTATCTCCTAAATGGAGTAATGAAAAACGCATTCAATTTGTAATAGGACATTTAGAAGCAGAAGCTGCGGAATGGGCAGTACTGCATAGAAATGAATTCAGGGATTGGGATGATTTTGTTAAGCAGTTTAAACAAAATTATTGGTCAAGAGGAAAACAACAACACTTAACTTTAGAGTTGTTAGCCCCTCCTCCATATTCTAAACGGTGGAGAGGTTATAGGAATTATTTTGAATGGAATTTAAACCGTGCTAAATTAATTGAAAGTCATCTAATGCGAGTCCTAATTAGTGGATTACCGTATTACATAAAGGAAAGAAAAATGTTATTCTACGAATTATACAAAACCTTAATAATGGGGACGAAACAGTTAACACCCGGGGTGTGTGGTTATATTTTAACGACTTGTTGTATTGGAAAGCACAGAGGGAACACCAGAGATGGAAAATCTGCATTCCGGAAACTGTTGTGGACGAGTTAATTACTTATATTCATGAAGGTTACGGGCATTTTGGAATTCATAAATGTATTAAACATCTAATGAAGTATTATTATTTCAAAAATATGTCCCGTATTGTGAGAAGTATTATTAGGGCTTGTGAAACCTGTCAAAAGGTTAAAGTTAATAACAAATCCAAGCGTTATAAATTATATGCTGTAATTCCTCGAGGTTTGTGGGATCTACTGTCATTAGATTTTTTCGATCCTCTGCCTCGGAGTTCAGGAGGATTAACATATGTGTTTGTCGTAATGGAATGTTGGTCCAAACATGTGAAACTATATACTTTGAAACGAGCGAATACAGCAAGCGTTATACGCTGCCTCACCCGAAATTACTTTGTTAACTGGGGCATTCCTAAACGACTTATGTCTGACAACGGTAGTGCCTTTATTAGTCAAAGATTTCAAGATATGATAAGACAATATGGAATCAAACATATCTTAATTTCGAAATATCACCCTCAAAGTAATTTAGTAGAAAGAGTCATGAAAGAATTAGGACGATTATGTAGAACTTATTGTGCACATAAACATACTCGGTGGGCCAAACTAATGCCTGAATTCGAAAAGATATTAAATGAATTGCCTCACCTAACGACGGGATTATCACCTATAGAAATTTTAGGTAAACGAATTATAGGTGAGCCTTTACTAGCTGCTTTACCTTGGCCACCAGTAAATGAGATCCAACAATGTATCCCAGACGAAAAAGTTTGCGAACAGATTGTAAAAAATGCCGAACGGAGAATTAAAAGTTATAATCAACAGGCTATAGAACCCTCATTTCAGGTAGGAGATCTTGTGTTAGTACGATCTCATCCTAAAAGTTCTAAGATCGGTAAGGAATGTAGAAAATTCTTCTTGATCTTTGAAGGTCCATATGTTGTACATAAGATTGTACATCCCAAAGCATTACTTCTTATGGAACCTTCATCAGGTGTAATTAAAGGATTATATAGTGTTGATCAAATGAAACCCTTCATTCCTAAATAAGTTAATATTTAGTATATGTTACTCACGGAAGAGCGTTCATAGTTTATTCATGTGAAGTTTTTCGTGATAGTTACGTATTATTTTAAAGAATAGAACAGAAAGCTTAAACAAGTGTTCTACAATAATCTACTGGTACTTAAAAAGAGGAAGATAACCAAAAGGGGGATTTATATGGAGGAAATTTTGCTCTTAGGTCTAAAGGAATTTTGCGTATTTTAAATTTACTCGGATAGTAGGAACCAAAGGGGGATGGTTAATAGTTTTAGGGACCATGGGCGTCCAGAGCTGTATGGCTCACGAGAACATAGCAGAGTGCCTTTAATAGAGGTTTGTAATAGTGTTAATATAGAACACACCAAACGGGGCTCTCTCGCTTGTTTCTCCTAAATAAATGGCCATTACCCAACAAGGTGTCCGAAGGTAAAGAGAGCCGTGCCGAGATTCTAAAGAAAGTTTTGCTTGATTTCTTCTTGACCTCAGGCATAAATAAGGCATTAGGGAAGAGAATGACGTAAAGTAAATAGTACTATTAGTTATTGTGAGAAACTTATTAGTAATATACATTCTTGAAAAGAATAACTCTAGTAAATAAATGAAACTGGAACTAATCTATCACAATTTGAACGCTCTGTCCTAATGTACAACGTTAAAGAACGTACTAAATTAGTATTTATTAGCAACTATTAACTGAAGAGGAGCAATCTCCCTATATTCGGTTACGAATTACCATAAGAGCACAATTAAGAGTAAATGACAGTCACAACGATATCGTATTAAAAGGATTAAATCTATCTAATAGCAAGAACTCTAGGTTACGTAAAATGTGAGGAAAATGTATTAACAGTTAAATATTGTATATTGAACAGTTTTAATTCCGGTTAAAACCTGACAAACTGAGCTTGTGGGTGGGGTATGTAGTGGGACGAAATTAAGCGTCACCCATCCACCAAAGTCAGCCCAGTTTGCAGGTGACTATAAGTTTAATTTAGTTTTGTTTATGTGTTTTCTTATTATTTGTAATAAGTGTGAATTATCTAAAAGTTTGTATTTTTTTATGTGTTTCATGTACGGAGAGGTCGGCGCAACGAGCGGGGACAGCATCTTCGTTGCCGCGACCAGAGAGGAAATTGCTGGCCGCTATACGTCGCGGGTCGACAGCCAAGGAGCAACAGAAGATCCTGGAACCGAGTTGTTGCGTCGTGCTTCTAAAAATTAAAAATGAAGTTTTATACTCTTTTTGTACAACAATGACATCATGTAGATCTTAATCTTATTGAAATGTTAGTCACTGTCTGTCAACGCTCAAGTTCACATCTGTATGTGTAGGAAGCTAATAAAATAGTGTATGTTACTAAAGGTGAAACACGTGTCTTGAAGATTTATTTATGAAGAATTGTGTGAACGGATTAATAATATATTTGACAAGATTAGTAATTCTTACGTCGTTCACCGAAACTTTGAGTCTAAAAAGTTTATTTAATGTGTGATTCTGATATCGATCAGATCAAGATAACGTGTGTCGATATAATTTTCTGAGGAGAAACAAACGAAATTTAAATTCGGAAAAGTTACAAAAACCAATTGGCCCAAGTGATGTAATTCTTTGCACACGACTCAACTGATGTTTTACAGTTTCGTTCAAGAACCATTCTATGACAATTTAAAAGAATATGAACCATTTTTGAAGTGGGTTGTAACTGACGTAGGTGACGAAGTCTGCACATGGTCATATAACAAACGAAAACCTAATAAAACGTCGTTACACCACACTGTGTCTATGTGCCTGTGGTTCTGTCAGTGTGATCATGTGATGTATCTGACCCCAGGAATGTGTCAATAAAGTTTCCCCTTCCTGGGACAATGAATTCACGGTGTTCTTATTTCAATTTCCAGGAGTGTATTTTCAAATGGTAACACCCCGTTTTTATTGCAGATTCGCATTCTACGGCACAAAATAGGTACAGTTTTCTTAAACCATTATTTTCCATTGGGGATACGTGGTGCTGCAATCACAAAATATCTAGTATGCTTCTTTTTACAATTAAGAACCGACACATTTGGTTTCAGACTTGATTTACGATGTAAATGTAAACCTTTGTATTCTAAAGTTTTATATTAATGTCCTAAATTTACTTTAATATGCCAAATTTGATTGTGCAGTGCAGTATAGTTAGCTTAGTTAGCTTTTCCAATATCTAGTTAGAAACTGCGATTAGCGTGATCCAGGTCGGCCGGAGTGGCCGTGCGGTTCTGGGCGCTACACTCTGGAACAGAGCGACCACTACGGTCGCAGGTTCGAATCCTGCCTCGGGCATGGATGTGTGTGATGTCCTTAGGTTAGTTAGGTTTAATTAGTTCTAAGTTCTAGGCGACTGATGACCTCAGAAGGTAAGTCGCATAGTGCTCAGAGCCATTTTTAGCGTGATCCAGGAACAACAACTTGGCTGACAGTTTTCTGTTCCCATTGGGGTGTCGATATCGGTGAGTTCCCTTGCCTCTCACAATTGGGGGCTTGATTTTGGTGGGTATCCATGGCATGTGCGTGTGTCGCTATCACTTCATGAAGTTTACCTTATTGCAGTGGTTGTGGTTTGTATTCTGCCAATAGCTGCTCATTGTCCAGCGCGAGAATTATGGCAGTTTTATGGAAACACACACATAAATCAGCCCCTGTGATTGCGGGTTTCGAGGCCACCAAAAGCAACCATTTGGGTGGCTTAGGGGCTCACCGCAATCAAACCTGACGGGAACAGAAAATTACGTTACCATACAAGTAGCTTATTTGCCAGAGAAGTCAGTGTGTAACCATTTTATATACCCTGTAGAATCACATTTGCCACACTCTCGTAACGTTTGAACATCAGTATCAACCGATAAAAGTCAAACGCTTACATTTACGCAGTAAATGAACTGTAGAATAAAATTCGTCGGTTCTTAATTGCAAAAACAGGCACACTGATACTTGTCTGTTATAGAGCCTTCTACCACGAATGGGAAAAAATGATTTGAATAAACCATACGTACTTTTTGGCGGTAGAATCCGAATATGAAGTAAAAATATGGAATTCTCATTTGATAATACAAAGTTGAACCTGCCCATGCAGAAGAGATGGTTAGGATGTGGCTAATTGTAGCTCAGGTAAATGTCCCTTTTACTAACACCAACTTTTCACCTGTAACATTTTTTTTGTACGGAACAACCTTTAGTTGGCTCATGTTAAAACAGACAGCATATACGTATATGCATTAATTCTAACCAGATAGCCACACTATGAGCTGTTCACATCGCTAACACCTTCACAGCGAATCGATGGCGGTTACTGTTCTGCTGAAATTGTACGTTAAGGTGAGATGTGAATTTTATTTAGCTCCATATGAAAGTGATATTAAACGTGCAGCTTAACAGGGACAGTCTTGAAAAACGAAGTTGGACGTTCTCATCGTCTGTGAAAGGCAAATACATCCCACTGCTATTATTCGAAACAGAGACGTCTGAAACGAGCGCCAAATGTGATTGCAATTTAGCGAAATTTGTTCGAAATAATACAGTAACAGCAATAAAATATCCTCATTCAGCTTATTCGAAGTGCCTCTCATATACAGGTGAGGAGACGGCGTGAAGTAACGGAATATTATATGGTAGGATGTAAAAACTTACTGATGACTCGGCGAGAAAGAAGCGAAAACGTCAGTGGCAGCATCAGGCTTGTTTCTTTTGCGTAAAACTACCTACATGACGTTTTGGCGTCGATCGCAAATACATCTTTGTGCTACCAACCATCCACTACCATTGTGAAGATCGATTTTGTTGAAACTTTTCATAGCGTAAGGGTACAGTTCAACGTCAAAAACCTTTCACGTGCTAATACACTAAGACACATAGCCCCTCAGCCTAGCAAGTAGCAAGCATAACAAGATTCAGAATTACCTCGAAATGAAAAAATAGATGGCCTTAAAAATTGAGCCCGTGTTACTTTTCAAGATGCTTCCCTTTCCTTGACACACAATCGCAGCATCGATCGTAGAGGCTCTTGTACGCCTTTCCAAAAGCTTAGACGGAAATGCCGTCCCATTCCCCTGAATCGACTGAAGAACCTCAAAATTTACCCTCTTGAGAGCAGGTATGAGTATGGGGAAGAACATGAAGTCTGCTAGAGGAGTAAACCAAGAATATAGAGGATGTTCAGGTATCCCAATTTTGTCATATAACTGACGCACAATAATTCTACTGTGGCCCAGGAAACAGTGATGAAGAATAAACATGCAAATCTCGTTCATCGAAACTGATTTTTGCCAAACTCTTCTAAAAATAGCTGATTAATAATATCAGTCACAGCTGCGATTTAAATGAGGCGATTACTGGTTTCGATCCTTATCGGCTATCTATTGATGTTTACAGTTTTGTTACAGTGCTATGCGAACACGGCTGAACTTTAAAATTTAGTAATGTTAACGCGCTTCGTTTGTTCGAGTATAGAAGCCACTTTTTCCTCGTGCAAAAATTATATCCTAGTCCTTACTGAACCGACTGGGTATGTAACAGTTGCGCGTATAATCTGCCTGATGTCATGTAGTTTAACATCGTTGACTGTGCTTTCAAAAAAACTCCATTTGAGCTTGTAATTGTTGGAGTGATAACATCTTGAAAATCTGAGGTTAGCAACCTGAAAAGCCTACATAGTCTCGCACCCGTACGTGCTACGTGCCATAGTAAAAGGCATGACTAGATGATGTGTTTTTCGAAGAAAAGCTATCGCTAGGTACCTTGAAGATGTCCATGTGGAGTCCCCGCTCGTTGTCCCAGGTGAGCAAGCGGTGGTAGTTGTACACTTGCTGGCAGCGCGACTCCACGTTGTCCGGCAACAGGCCGCAGCTCTCACGAGGCTTTCTGTCAATCACAACAACACACCTCGTCAACAATGGATGCAGCTGCTATGTGAAAGGTATTCTGTTTCTTGACACAAAGCACTTATCACGTCTCGCACTCTTCTCCCTACGCATCTACCCGCCTTGAGCAAAACAACAATAGATTTCTTGTCTTTTCATCACCCACACATGTTTTAGCGTTGTTTAACCATCTCAAGGGGGGGGGGGGGGTAGGACGTCAAACGAGCCGACTTGGAGCAGGAGAGGCATCGCAGGATATTTTAATTTCCAGTGTCTATACTTTTACAAATAAATTCATACAACTTTGTCAGCATCACCAGGAAGGATTCAGGATTCACATCCATTGCAGTGGAAGTTGGAAAACATAACAAAATAATTTTTTTCGCGTGCGAAATTTCATCATTTATTCAGTTACTAATGGCTGCAATTGTTGCTATAGTTACGCTTTTCTTCATAAGCTTGAGAGATTCTTCGAGGAATTTTGCACAGCATACATACCATACTCGCAGGTGTATGAAACTCCAGAATCTATTTAATTTATGAAAAACTCACAACGGGGACTAAATGTCCCACCGCCGCACCTTCACCTGTCCATGTTAGGCAAAATCTTTCTGCCTGACACATGTAGCACTATCACCGTCAGAGGGTGGTACGGGACTACAAGTCCCACCGCCACACCTCCAAAGTGAATTGCAGTGACGCAGTCACTGCCCTGTGGAAATTTACTGCCTCACCAACACAGTTAGACCGGAATAGACCGGTGATGCTGTATTGTAACATATCACCCCGGACTACAAGTCCATTAAAAAAAAAAAAAAAAAAAAAAAACACACCCACACCCACACACACACACACACACACTATACTATAATTTACGGGAATTCTGTTACTTGTGCGTAGTCGGGCGTACGGGACTACAAGTCCCACCGCCACACCTTCACCTGCCCATGGCCCATGTTAGGCAAAATTTTTCTGCCTGACTCATGTAGCACTATCACCGTCAGAGGGTGGTACGGGACTACAAGTCCCACCGCCACACCTCCAAAGCGAATTGCAGTGACGGAGTCACCGCCCTGTGGAAATTTACTGCCTCACCAACACAGTTAGACCGCAATAGACCGGTGACGCTGTATTGTAACATATCACCCCGGACTACAAGTCCATTTAAAATAAAAAAAAAAAAAGAACTGTTATATTTTAAACTTCATGTTTAGAAAAAACACAAATTTTATAGTTAATTACCTTAATTTTTACCACAGTTTTTAATAGATTTGGAAAATTCTAGAGTTTCATACACCTTTAAGTATGGTTTGTATGCTATGCAAAATTCATCGAAGAATCTCTCTTACTTATGAAGAAAAGTGTACCTTTAACAACAAATGCTGCCATTAGTAAGTGAAAAAAATGATGAAATTTCACATGTAAAAAAAATTACTTCGTTATGTTTTCGAACTTCCACTGCAATGAGTGTGAATTCTGAATCCTTCCTCGTCATGCTGACAGAGTTTTATGAATTCATTTCTAAAAGTATAGACAGTGGAAATTAAAATGTCCTGTGGTGCCTCTCCTGCTGCAAGTCGGCCCGTTTGACGTCCTGCCCCCCCCCCCCCCCCCCCCCCTTTGTGGATTTGTCTTTCTGTCGAACAACTCGTAAATGTTGCTTGAAAATAGGTGTGGTTTTGAAAGTGTGATTATTATACTAAAAAACTCACACATTAATTGCGTATACTATTGTTTATACCGCTGTGTCTTCAAACATACAGGGTGTTTCAAAAATGACCGGTATATTTGAAACGGCAATAAAAACTAAACGAGCAGCGATAGAAATACACCGTTTGTTGCAATATGCTTGGGACAACAGTACATTTTCAGGCGGACAAACTTTCGACATTACAGTAGTTACACTTTTCAACAACAGATGGCGCTGCAAGTGATGTGAAAGATATACACTCCTGGAAATTGAAATAAGAACACCTTGAATTCATTGTCCCAGGAAGGGGAAACATTATTGACACATTCCTGGGGTCAGATACATCACATGATCACACTGACAGAACCACAGGCACATAGACACAGGCAACAGAGCATGCACAATGTCGGCACTAGTACAGTGTATATCCACCTTTCGCAGCAATGCAGGCTGCTATTCTCCCATGGAGACGATCGTAGAGATGCTGGATGTAGTCCTGTGGAACGGCTTGCCATGCCATTTCCACCTGGCGCCTCAGTTGGACCAGCGTTCGTGCTGACGTGCAGACCGCGTGAGACGACGCTTCATCCAGTCCCAAACATGCTCAATGGGGGACAGATCCGGAGATCTTGCTGGCCAGGGTAGTTGACTTACACCTTCTAGAGCACGTTGGGTGGCACGGGATACATGCGGACGTGCATTGTCCTGTTGGAACAGCAAGTTCCCTTGCCGGTCTAGGAATGGTAGAACGATGGGTTCGATGACGGTTTGGATGTACCGTGCACTATTCAGTGTCCCCTCGACGATCACCAGTGGTGTACGGCCAGTGTAGGAGATCGCTCCCCACACCATGATGCCGGGTGTTGGCCCTGTGTGCCTCGGTCGTATGCAGTCCTGATTGTGGCGCTCACCTGCACGGCGCCAAACACGCATACGACCATCATTGGCACCAAGGCAGAAGCGACTCTCATCGCTGAAGACGACACGTCTCCATTCATCTCTCCATTCACGCCTGTCGCGACACCACTGGAGGCGGGCTGCACGATGTTGGGGCGTGAGCGGAAGACGGCCTAACGGTGTGCGGGACCGTAGCCCAGCTTCATGGAGACGGTTGCGAATGGTCCTCGCCGATACCCCAGGAGCAACAGTGTCCCTAATTTGCTGGGAAGTGGCGGTGCGGTCCCCTACGGCACTGCGTAGGATCCTACGGTCTTGGCGTGCATCCGTGCATCGCTGCGGTCAGGTCCCTGGTCGACGGGCACGTGCCCCTGCCGCCGACCACTGGCGACAACATCGATGTACTGTGGAGACCTCACGCCCCACGTGTTGAGCAATTCGGCGGTACGTCCACCCGGCCTCCCGCATGCCCACTATACGCCCTCGCTCAAAGTCCGTCAACTGCACATACGGTTCACGTCCACGCTGTCGCGGCATGCTACCAGTGTTACAGACTGCCATGGAGCTCCGTATGCCACGGCAAACTGGCTGACACTGACGGCGGCGTTGCACAAATGCTGCTCAGCTAGCGCCATTCGACGGCCGACACCGCGGTTCCTGGTGTGTCCGCTGTGCCGTGCGTGTGATAATTGCTTGTACAGCCCTCTCGCAGTGTCCGGAGCAAGTATGGTGGGTCTGACACACCGGTGTCAATGTGTTCTTTTTTCCATTTCCAGGAGTGTAGAAGACAACGCAGTCTGTGGGTGCGCCATTCTGTACGTCGTCTTTCTGCTGTAAGCGTGTGCTGTTCACAACGTGCAAGTGTGCTGTAGACAACATGGTTTATTCCTTAGAACAGAGGATTTTTCTGGTGTTGGAATTCCACCGCCTAGAACACAGTGTTGTTGCAACAAGACGAAGTTTTCAACGTAGGTTTAATGTAACCAAAGGACCGAAAAGCGATACAGTAAAGGATCTGTTTGAAAAATTTCAACGGACTGGGAACGTGACGGATGAACGTGCTGGAAAGGTAGGGCGACCGCGTACGGCAACCACAGAGGGCAACGCGCAGCTAGTGCAGCAGGTGATCCAACAGCGGCCTCGGGTTTCCGTTCGCCGTGTTGCAGCTGCGGTCCAAATGACGCCAACGTCCACGTATCGTCTCATGCGCCAGAGTTTACACCTCTATCCATACAAAATTCAAATGCGGCAACCCCTCAGCGCCGCTACCATTGCTGCACGAGAGACATTCGCTAACGATATAGTGCACAGGATTGATGACGGCGATATGCATGTGGGCAGCATTTGGTTTACTGACGAAGCTTATTTTTACCTGGACGGCTTCGTCAATAAACAGATCTGGCGCATATGGGGAACCGAAAAGCCCCATGTTGCAGTCCCATCGTCCCTGCATCCTCAAAAAGTACTGGTCTGGGCCGCCATTTCTTCCAAAGGAATCATTGGCCCATTTTTCAGATCCGAAACGATTACTGCATCACGCTATCTGGACATTCTTCGTGAATTTGTGGCGGTACAAACTGCCTTAGACGACACTGCGAACACCTCGTGGTTTATGCAAGATGGTGCCCGGCCACATCGCACGGCCGACGTCTTTAATTTCCTGAATGAATATTTCGATGATTGTGTGATTGCTTTGGGCTATCCGAAACATACAGGAGGCGGCGTGGATTGGCCTCCCTATTCGCCAGACATGAACCCCTGTGACTTCTTTCTGTGGGGACACTTGAAAGACCAGGTGTACCGCCAGAATCCAGAAACAATTGAACAGCTGAAGCAGTACATCTCATCTGCATGTGAAGCCATTCCGCCAGACACGTTGTCAAAGGTTTCGGGTAATTTCATTCAGAGACTACGCCATATTATTGCTACGCATGGTGGATATGTGGAAAATATCGTACTATAGAGTTTCCCAGACCGCAGCGCCATCTGTTGTTGAAAATTGTAACTACTGTAATTTCGAAAGTTTGCCTGCCTGAAAATGTACTGTTGTCCCAAGCATATTGCAACAAACGGTGTATTTCTATCGCTGCTCGTTTAGTTTGTATTGCCGTTTCAAATATACCGGTCATTTTTGAAACACCCTGTACATTCATGTAGAAAAACAATTAAGTGTGATTCTCTAATGATGAAATTTTTACTAAACATTCTTATTGTTAAGGCAAACACAGACACAAAAAGGAAGCTTTCATGAAAAAGCCCAAGATGAATGAATGCTTACGTTTTTGATGGTTTTTATGTTATACTGATGTCTATTTAGAGGGTTTGTTATGGATCATATCTCTGCTGCGACACCTTATTCAGCTGTTACCGAAGCCGAAACCATTAAGTCACTTTTTATTTCATCGTCATTAGTGAAAGACTTGCCTGTTGCTCTTATCCCGAGCATAAGCACTCACCACTGACGTAGCAAAACCTGCCGATGACCCCCTTATCTGCAGTCCCTGGTTACATTAAGATATCGGGAGTTTATAGATATACATACAATAAGGTGACGGCGACCAATGATCCTGTCTTTCAGTGCGAATGCCCACCATGCCCGATGTGGGCTACGAGCAAGGGGTTCATGGGTAGGTGCTAGTGACTCAGTGACTAACAGGCTGGGAATTTGGGTCGGAAGGAACCGCGCTCGGATAGCCGAAGCGGTTAATGCGATCCCTCTTAAAGCGGAAAATTGGGGTTCGAGACCAGGGCCGGCATAAATGTTCACAAAGTAACCTCTGGCGTGCCACAGGGGAGTGTTATGGGACCATTGCTTTTCACAATATACATACATAAATGACCTAGTAGATAGTGTCGGCAGTTCCATGCGGCTTTTCGCGGATGATGCTGTAGTATACAGAGAAGTTGCAGCATTAGGAAATTGCAACGAAATGCAGGAATATCTGCCTTTTTGGTGCAGGGAGTGGCAACTGACACTTAACATCGACAAATGTAATGTATTGCGAATGCATAGAAAGAAGGATCCTTTATTGTATGATTGTGTGATAGCAGAACAAACACTGGTAGCAGTTACTTCTGTAAAACATCTGGGAGTTTGCGTACGGAATTATTTGAAGTGGAATGATCATAAAAAATTAGTTTTTTTTGTATTAATTGTTGGTAAGACGGGTGCGATGTTGAGATTCATTGAGAGACTCCTTAGAAAACGTAGCCCATCAACAAAGCAGGTAACTTACAAAACACTCGTTCGACCTATACTTGAGTATTGCTCATCAGTGTGGGATCCGTACCAGGTCGGGTTGACAGAGGAGATAGAGAAGATCAAAAGAAGAGCGGCGCGTTTCGTCACAGGGTTATTTGGTAAGCGTGATAGTGTAACGGAGATGTTCAGCAAACTCGAGTGGCAGACTCTGCAAGAGAGGCGCTCTGCATCGCGGTGTAGCTTGCTGTCCAGGTTTCTAGAGGGTGCGTTTCTGGATGAGGTATCGAATATATTGCTTCCCCCTACTTATACCTTCCGAGGAGATCACGAGTGTAAAATTAGAGAGATTCGAGCGCGCACGGAGGCTTTCCGGCAGTCGTTCTTCCCGCGAACCATACGCGACTGGAACAGGAAAGGGAGGTAGTGACAGTGGCACGTAAAGTGCCCTCCTCCTCACACCGTTGGGTGGATTGCGGAGTATAAATGCAGATGTAGATGTAGATACCTTTCATTGCCCAAACGCGGCGAAAGTCATTAAAGGCTTTGAACGATTAGTTATACCACAGTTGTATTGAACACGGTGTCTGATCATTCGGACGTGCATTGAGTTGTGGAATGCAACAGGATTTAAGTGGTATGTCTATTTGTTTGGCATGTGCTGCCGCTGAATAGGATCCTTTGTACAACCCTGACGGTTGCGTATCGTTTTCGAGGAGGTTATTACTGTGGTGAGTGTTTAGTATTCTCACGCTGCAATTTGGAAGATAGGTTTCTGTCAGAAACGTAGAATGACCCATTGAAAAAATTTTGGCAACATCTCCACAGCCTTTATTCAAAAGTAGAAAATATGGACTTTAATTACACATACATCTCGGACAAACACACAAATGTTCATCAACTGCGAAAGATGTACTGGTGGACGCACAATATGGTCAGTCTCTGGCTACAGTAATGTTTCACAGGCGACGACAGTGCGGGTCAAAATGTTTACCCACAGCAGCTATGACTGTCAGTTGCTTTTCATCATACGAATGGCTGCTATGGTAACCCAGTTCTCATCTTCATCTCTGTCAGTGCGAAGTCAAACTTAATTTGACGACAAGCAACGGCCCACTGAATCATTGCTTTTATGTAACTGCTTCCCATTAATACCGCAGTCAGTTTCAACATCATAAGCATAATAAATTATTACGTAGCTCTGCTGTTTGTCGTGCAATTAAATTCAACCTGTGACTGATGAAAAGTGACGTAGATGGAAGTTAGAAATGGGTTACAGTTGCACTCTTACGAGTGGATAGGGGTAGTCGGCAGGTATAACAGTGTTGGAAAAGATTTCACCACGAAATATCGTTGCCTGCGAGACCCCATCGTCGTCGGGGACTGCGGGCTCCTTTTCTGCGTCGGCCAGTTCATCTGTTGCGACTGATAAATCTGTATCCAAGGGAGATGCTATACGTGGAGCTAATGCCAAATTTACTTCAGTTGGTGCCACGTAATAAGATGTTGACTGTACCGTACATACAAAAATGATACTATGGTTCGACGTATTGCAGTTAGATCAAGGAGTGACGTCAGCAACTGCGCTCGGCCGGCTACTCACAGGCAGAGGTCGAGGCGCAGCGTCTGGGTGTACTCGCCCACGTTGACGACGAACTTCCACTGGCCGCTGGTGGCGCGAGCCCGCCGCGGCCTGGCCAGCTGCGTGCGAGACGCACACAGCGACGCCGTGCCGGACTCCGAAGTCTGCGATGACGTCAGCGCCGCAGCCAAGGGTGAATCCGGCCGTCTGAAATCAGCACACGTCGAATGGCATGGTCATATCACATAGCGATGTTTATTACACTACTGCCAACACCATGCCAAAGTCATGGGTATATCGAATTCCAAATTAATGGACGGTTTCACAAGTACATATTTTCACCAATTTTAGACGCAAGCACGCTCGTCGGCCACTGAAAGAAAATTTGGCGGGAATAAAAATACACTCATGCTCATAAATTAGGGATAATTGCAGAATGTGGTGTCACACAACGTGTCACTACACAAAACTGGCGCTAATAGCACAGGCCCATAGGGAACACATACGAAACAGATCTGTAAGTCCACGAAATTGCTGATAAGTTGAGAAAAGCGTCAGAAACGCATGTGCGACAAAACGTCACTGTTTCCTGCGCATGTACCCTGGCATCAATATGGGATATGATCACCATGTACACGTACACAGGCCGCGCAACGGGTTGGCGGATCGGGTGGTCCAGCAGCTGCTGGGGTATAGCCTCCCATTCTTGCACCAGTGCCTGTCGTAAGGGTTTGAAGACGTGCAGCGATACGTCGACCGAGAGCATCTCAGACGTGCTCGATGGGGTTTAGGTCTGGAGAACAGGCAGACCACTCCATTAACCCGATTCTTTCTGTTTCAAGGTATTCCTCCACGATGGCAGCTCTGTGGGGCCGTGCGTTATCATCCCTCAGGAGGAACATGGGACCCACTGCACCCCTGAAAATGCGGACATACTGGTGCAAAACGACTTCCCTATACACCTGACCTGATACAGTTCTTCTGTCAAAGACATACAGGGATGTACGTGCACCAATCATAATCCCACCCCACACCATCAAAACACGACCATACAGGTCCCTTTCAAGGATATTAAGGGGTTGGTATCTGGTTCCTGGTTCACGCCAGATGAAAACCCGGCGAGAATCACTGTTCGGAATATACCTGCACTCGTCCTTGAACATCACTTGGGACCACTGTTCCAATGACAATGTACTGTGTGCTTGACACCAGGCTTTACGGGCTCTCCTGTGACCTGGGGTCAGTGGAATGCACCTTGCAGGTCTCCTGGCGAATAAACCATGTCTGTTCAGCCGTCTGTAGACTGTGTGTCTGTTCCAGTGACTGCAGTAAGGTCCCGAGCAATGCTACCTGCAATACTCCGTGGCCGGCTGCGGGCACTTATGGTGAGATATCGGTCTTCTTGTGGTGTTGTATACTGTGGGCGTCACGTACTATATCGCCTGGACACGTTTCCTGTCTGCTGAAATCGTTGCCATAATCTTGAGATCACACTTTGTGGCACACAGAGGGCCTGTGCTACGACCTGCTGTGTTTGACCAGCCTCCAGTCACCCTAGTATTCTACGCCTCACAACGTCATCAATATGTGTTCTTTGAGCCATTTTCAACACACAGTCACTATTAGCACGTCTGAAAACGTCTGCACACTTACTCGCTACACCGTACTCTGACATGCACCAACACACCTCTGCGTATGTGGACTGCTGCCAGCGCCACCGTGCGACGACCGCAGGTCAAATGCACCGCATGGCTATACCCCGAGGTGATTTAAACGCGCAAACCGCCCACCAGAGCGTTGTTTCACCGTGTATCAGCATTATCCTTAATTTATGAGCATGAGTGCGTAACAAGTACGCAAAATGAAAACTATGCCTCCACTGAAAGAGGCATCCATTTCCTGAGACGGTAATGGCCATTACCGATTGTGATTAGGTTCTGCTAGGAACGTATCATTTTCAGTGATAAATGGATACAGTGATGAGTCATAACATTATGATAGTTGCACATCGCGAGATTAAATACTGTCTGGTGATACTGTGGACACGTGACGCTGGAAGGGAATTATATACGAGGGCTATTCGGAAACTAACGAACGATAGGCCTCGAAATGGAAACCACAGTGAAAATCAAAACTGTTTTATTTGCAACAGTTAGCTACAACTTCCAGCTACTTATCTCGTTAGTCGCCGATCCGACTTAGACGTTTGTCGTAGCGTTGTACCAACTTTCCAATATCCTCGCTATAGAAGGCAGCCGCCAGTGCTTTCCGCCAATTCCCTACGCTGGCCTACAGGTCGTTGTCTGTGCCAAAATGTTATCTTCATAGCCAGCGGTTCATGTGAGCAGAGATAGAGGGAGACAATTACGGACTATTTTGTGGGTAATCAATCATTTCAAATTGAAAACGATGCAGGAGCATCTTCATTGGCCCTACAGAATACGGCTGAGAATTGTCTTGAAGAAGAAACCGCACGACAGTTATTAATGTTGGCTGCATAGCTACAGGCGAAATTTCTCACCAGGCCCACGTGTTTGGCGGGAGATACTATTGTTCTAGGTGTCTTTATTTCTCTCTCTGTGCTCAGAACTAAAAAGAACGACGTAAAGCGATCGACGGCCATACTAGAGACACTGCCCAACACACCTGTGCGAAACTTCATCGGATTTTCACTGTGGTTTACATTTCGCGACCGCTCGTTCCTTACTTTCCGAATAAGCGAAGCAGAGTGAGATTCCCTGACATAAGTGACTTCAAGAAATGGACAGATTGTTATTGCTCAGCGTCTGCAAAGGAACGTCTCGGAAACATGTGAAGCTGATCGGCTGTTCATTTGTTGCTTCTGGAGTTCCATGCAATCTGTGGTACTATGACAGCTATGGACACCATGAGCATTACGAAGGACCATTTCCATCTCTTCATACACGATTTCTTCCTCAACGTCCGTGACAAGGCCAGAATCGTGCTACCGTAATTTGAGGAGTATGACAGGAAACGCACGTTGATGCCTTGGCCACCAAATTTGCCTCATCTGGACCCGACGCGACGTATCTGGTACGCTATAGAACGTCAGCTCCCCACCCACAAAACACTATACTATAATTTACGGGAATTCTGTTACTTGTGCAAGCATATGGTGCCACATTCCTCCATAAACCGACCAAGGACTCGTCGAATCTATGTCACGCAGATTCACTGCTGTATTGCTTTCCAGAGGTGGACCACTACGCTATTAAGCAGATGTTCAGAACGTTTTGGCTTATCAGTGTACTTCATTTATCTGGAAGGACGAATGGGCACAAATTTAGGTCGTGGTCATCAGAAGATTCGTGCCCTCTCAATGAGATGAAACGTGACAGTGCAAAAAAAGAGTATTTTCTTCCGATTTTGCAAAATGTGTGCAAGTCTTCTTTTCATTCAGCAAGAGGACTAACAATGGGAACATATAACAGGGCAACTTCGGCAGTAGTTAACGTAACAATTCGCTCTGATGAAGAAACAGGTTATCTGATGCATCTGCCTCATACGAAAGTGCATTACACAACTTGTATTACACATTTTCAGATGATTGTTTGTTAAGGAGTGACTAGGCTCGTAATAAATCGGTACGCGTGCGACAGCGCGTTTTGGATAGCCCTTGGGATAGGGACCATTTGCGTGCCCAACAGAAGGATAGTCCTACTGTCACAACACGAAGTACATGATCAAAGTATGGATAATACACACTTCCTCCTTCTTGGCTAAATGGAGCAAATCTGGTAGTTCTTTTTGCCTCTGAAGTGCTCTACGATGGACCTTTAGGGTGTTATGGACACAGTATTAGTACATGGGCGGTTCCTTAGAAAAAACCCAAAAATGATTTTTTAGCATTTTCTCGTACCAAAACCGAGCCGCGCAATACAAGACGTCTATACACAGCAAAAAAATTTTTTATCATATGTTCCTAAGCTCCCTATCTCAAACAGCCTTGAAAATTTCCTTGATGTCTTTATCTGTTTACGATGTGCAGAGGCTCACAGTTACCCTACTTGACACGTAAAATACGAACGTGAAATTCACTGTGAGGAGAAAGCGTAGTTTATAAAGTGGCTTCTCACGGAGAACATTCTGTAAAGTATCACCGTCATCATCCAATATGTTCTGGGAAGAACGGGGAAAATTTTTGCGCACATAAAATCCCGTCTGAGGTGTAAAGTTAGTTTTCCGTTACTTCAACTTCACATGAGTAAGGTACCAAAATTTTTAAAATCTCACGAACTTTTATTCCGGTTTTTTGGATACATACTTCATTCTAAAATAGCTGTCTTGGAATATCATTTCATAGAAATAGTTACTGACCCCACCCCATCGTTGCTCATTACCCATTACCACGTGCAGCCATTTGAATATGTATTTAGAAACAGAAACCTAGTTTAGTCGCTGCCTGCTTGCTGTTTGCTGTTGTGCTTTCGAGAAATCTGAAACAATGTTGTCAAGACGCGAAGTAAGTGGAAATTTTGATTAGGGCCAGATAATTCTTTTAATTCCATTGCTCATTTAATATAAAGACGAGCTATACTGAGACCAATTACAGTTCAGTTGAGATTAGGTTTTGTTTAGTCAAGGGTTAGCATACGAGTTGGATAACAATTTGTGGGTACATAGCTTTTTATAATATCTAGGTTTTTTATAGAGCGGGAGGCAAATTTGGCCTAAATTTGATACGGAAACCCATAGAGATGAACTTACAGCTGGAATGGTTACTTTCAAAAGAGTACGACCGATTCCTTTTCCTATCACTGGTTCGTTCCACGCTGTGCATTTCCGGAAACATCATCGTCCAGGTGTCAGTTACATCATAATTTTCATTCCTTTCTTCACTATTGCACAACAATTCTAACTGTAAGTACTCTCACAACACGATACACAGTAATGGGTCTGGAATTCGAGTCGAGATATTAACGAAGTCTGTGGACAAGGGAGTCGCATAGACATGACAAACAAATAGCAGTGATGTATCAGGTTTAAAATAGGGAACTTATGATCGGTGGGGTTTAGATGTCGGCACGATTTACGGAAATCATTCACCTTATATCTGTTATAGCCACCCACTGCTTACGTACGATCATTACAGCTTTTCACACTGATGGTCATGGAGAGTTCATTCGTTAAAATATCCTCTTGAAATTTTTTCGAGAAGCTACCTGTCAGCACAGCCGCGCGCTAGTTAGCACGCCGTTTCCGGGAAACGGGGAGGCGCGCCGGCCATGGATCGAATCCGCCCGGAGGATTAACGACGAGGACCGGTGTTGGGGCCAGCCTGGATGTGATTTTTAGGCGATTTCCCTCATCCTAACTAGATGAATAATGGGCTGGTACCTACGACACGTCTGAGTTACACGTTTCGCAATCACTTCAAAAATATTCAGACACTTTGCCATGGGATAAGAACAAGTGCGGTCAAATTCCATCCTGAGGTACCTGTTGGCGACAAAAAGGGCATGCGGCCAGCCTCTAGCGCTAACATTGCCAAAGCCAGCACAACATGCTGATCCTGTGAAGACGCGTGATAAGGCCAGGAAAAATAAGTTTTGGGAGCATTTATTTCATCATTTATTTCATAAATTTCATTTAAATGATCGTTTTTCCCGCGCGCCGTTCGACAGTGGAACGGTAGACAGGCTGAAGGTGGTTCTTTGAACCCTCTGCCAGGCACTTTATTTTGAATAGCAGGGTAATCACGTAGATGTAGATGTAGATGTAGATGTAGATGGGTTTTTAAGAAACGAGCGGCAGCTCTTTCACACGCTTTTCGAATGTCTGCAGTGAGCAAGGAGATTACAAACGATATTGGAAGTCGAAAGCCCAGAAAACGGAACCGGTGCTTGTCCCAGATAAGAAACCGTGTTATGAAATGTCCACTGCAGACCGTTGCAAATCGTTACTCACGAGCAGTTCTGTGGCAAGCGGAGTAAACAGCCGTTGTCCAGACGAGACGCCACGAAGAAGACACGCCCTGTAACACTGTTTGTCGGATAATGTCCACCTGAAACGACAATTATTTCCATCAGCGATTTTCTTCCGGAGTTTCTAATTTCACCGAAACTTTCATTTCCCTATGAATCTTCGTAGTCGCATTATTTGTCGTCCGTTCTGTAAAAGTCGCTTCTCGCAAATGACTTTAAATAAAGTTGTTTAACCTGTCGATACCATCCGTCTGTTTTCACTCATGACCTCATTAACATAGCAACGCAAGACACTCATCGAGATCAATTGTTCTGCGATGTCACAAGAGACTAACAGGTTGTGCCGTAATTTCAGTTCCGGTTATGCATGTACTTCTTCTGTCAGTAATACAGGCGGGGATATATTCTACAGCGGATATTCGATTTAAAAAAAATAAATGACACGAAAATGGATAAGGAGATATGCAGATAACGTGTTCTTTGACGAGCAAAGGGCGTTCGATAGCTGTGCAGTGTCGGGCCGCGATAATACAAGGTTACGAAATGTGGAAGCAGAAAGACTGCTTCATTCTTAACGAGCCGAAAACGACAGACGGAAAGTAATTACGGGCAGCCCTAAGGGAGCTGTATTGTCATTGCTCAGTAAACAGAGTGAATAGTAAGTAAGAAGACAAACTTCAGGAGGAGGTTCTTAATAAGAAAAGGAACTAAGAAGTTCATATCAGCATACGTTCGGAAATTTCAAGAATGTTCCATGGCACATTCATTAGCTTTTCTTTCTCTCCTAGCAAGTTGTAATACCCATTTCTAAGCTAATCACTGATAAACCTTCAGGTCTTGAACAGTTTTCGCATTAATAGTTCATATTTCACAGATACAAGTCAAAACATGTAAGAGTCTCGTAGCAGAAACTTAGTTTTGAATTTTTGTTTATTTTAGTAGAGGGACTCCAGAGCAATTTTACTCACATCTCTGTTTCCTTTCCTGTGGAGCTGGTTACTGTCTTCAGCTAAATACGGAATTTCACCAACTGGTTCCATGATTTAACTTTTAATTTGTATCATTTTCTATTCTCTGTATTGACTATGTACTATTTTGCTCTCATTATAATTTATTATGAGGCCTAATTTTAAAACTGCTCTATTAAATTTATCCATTAGTTGCACAAGTTAATCAGCTTTAGAGGCAAACAGTGATAAATTGACAGCGATAAATTGTAAGGAAAACGAAAGAGGTTCAGCCACGACCCGTTAAAACGTATTCCCCCTTCATTTTTTTCGTTCTAACCATCTGAAAATCTCATGTGGGGCTATTTAAAATAGTATTGGTAAAATGAAACTCCATGTACTCTTTCAATTCTTTACGAGATCCAGGGGAGCTGTTGCATTGACACACACACACACACACACACACACACACACACACACACACACACACACAGCATTTTAAACCTATTTCTTCAAGGACTAGTAGTACAGATTTTGTTGAAATTGAGTCAAAGGCCACAAAGAGGTAGTTTACGTTCATCGCTCCGTTGAATCATTGTTCATGTCTCCCAGATAATCCAGTGTATCATAGTCACTGTCACAACTAGCTTTTTTTCTTTGTCTAATTAAAATGCACTGTAGTTTCTATGCGCTTGGTGAGAATTTTAATGGAAATCTTGTGATGTATGGCGTGACTTATCTGTCTCTTTTCTCCCGTAGTGGAGCCATTAGAGAATTGTCTTAATTACAGGGAACTTCGTCCACAGACAATGTGAAAACAATAAAATATTGCGTTTCAGTCTTCGATCGCTATTCTTTATTTTTAATTACCGGTTTCGGGCTAACTGCCCATCTTCAGATCATATATTGTAGTCATATGTCGTATGACAGCGAACCGAGTGTTCTGTACGGACAAGTTACTCTGTAACTACAATATATGATCTGAAGATGGGCAGCTAGCCCGAAACCGGTAATTGAAAATAAAGAATAGCGATCGATGACTGAAACGCCATATTTTATTTAATGAACTATCGCGGAATTCTCATTGAGACAATCATGTCTAAATTTGATAAAAATGTGAAAACAGTTCCATCCGTTTCCTGTAGATAGTGATCCGCAGTTTCAAATACTTCCTTTCTCCTGCGAATACGAAAATTTTTGTTGACACCGACCTACATAGGAAGAAACGATCACTACGATAAAATAGAGCTCGTACGGAAAGATATAGGTATTCGTTCTTTCCGCACGCTATACGAGATTGGAATAATAGAGAATTGTGAAGGTGGTTGGATGAACCCTCTGCCAGACATATAAATGTGATTTGCAGAGTATCCATGTAGATGTAAATTTGTAAAAAATCATGTTGCACAACGTCAACTGTCTTGAAAATCTTTGTTATTACTGCGAGGTTCGATTGTTGGTAATTATTACCAGGCACAAGAAAATTTTCAATTACAGTGTTTGTCTGCACACGTGTATGAAATTCCATCTCTATACAGCATTAACTGAAGAACAGAACACTCGATATTTGCAAATTGTTGGCTTACCGTCGCTGTTAGATGAATCGTCCATGACTTATTGCTAATCAAATCAGCTGAAGGTGTGTGACATGAATCCCGACAAATTCCATCCGTCCTTCATTGCTTCAGCCTGTGTCTCAGATATTCCCTAACGACGAAGTAATTTTACGTCGCCCCACATATTGTCCCACTTACCGCTGCAATTGCTGATGAACCACGAACTGACAAACGTATAATCATGCGCATGCATTCTTGTACTACCTGTTTCCTACGGACTCAGTCAACTTGACCAATTTCGAGCATCGACTGGCTGTTTCAGGGGTACGAATGCAGGAGACATCTTCTAATCCATTGCTGATGAAACTTAGCCAGGCATTGTAAGCCCAGGTTTAAAAAATTGCTCAACAAATAAACTGTTTCATAATGAGATGCAGATGATTGACGTGTTGAAGCGAAAGATGTCAGAGTGTTCAAGGTGTTCAACTGCTTTGATAACAGCGTCTATTCTACACTCATGCTCATAAATTGAGGGTAATTGCAGAATGTGGTGCCACACAACGTGGCACTACAGAAAACTGGCGCTAATAGCATAGGCACATAGGGAACGCACGACACAGATCTGTAAGTCTACGGTATTAGTGATAGTTGAGAAAACCGTCCCGAAACACATGTGCTAAAAAACACCACTGTTTCATGCGCATGTACCCCTACATCAATATGGGATATGATCACCATGCACGCGTACATAGGCCGCACAACGGGTTGGCATACTCTGGATCAGGTGGTCAAGCAGCTGCTCGGGTATAGCCTCCCATTCTTGCACCAGTGCCTGTCGGAGCTCCTGAAGTGTAAAAGGGTTTGAAGACGTGCAGAGATACGTCGACCGAGAGCATCCCAGACGTGCTCGATGGGGTTTAGGTCTGGAGAACAGGCAGGCCACTCCATTCCCCTGATACCTTCTGTTTCAAGATACTCCTCCACGATGGCAGCTCGGTGGGGCCGTGCGTTATTATCCATCAGGAGGAAGGTGGGACCCACTGCACCCCTGAAAAGGCGGACATACTGGTGCAAAATGACGTCCCAATACACCTGACCTGTTACAGTTCCTCTGTCAAAGACATACAGGGATGTACGTGCACCAATCATAATCCCACCCCACACCATCAAATCACGATCTCCATACAAGTCACTTTCAGGGACATGAAGGGGTTGGTATCTGGTTCCTGGTTCACGCCAGATGAAAACTTGACGAGAATCACTGTTCAGACTATACCTAGACTCGTCCGTGAACATAACCTGGGACCGCTGTTCCAATGACCAGGTACTGTGTTCTTGATACCAAGCTTCACGGGCTCTCCTGTGACCAGGGGTCAGTAGAATGCACTTTGCAGGTCTCTGGGCGTATAAACCATGTCTGCTCAGTCGTCTGTAGACTGAGTGTCTGGAGACAATTGTTCCAGTGGCTGCGGTAAGGTCCCGAGCAAGGCTACCTATAGTACTCCGCGGCCGTCTGCGGTGAGATATCGGTCTTCTTGTGGTGTTGTACGCTGTGAACGTCCCATACTGTAGCGCCTGGACACGTTTCCTGTCTGCTGGAATCGTTGCCATAATCGTGAGATCACACTTAGTGGCACACGGAGGGCCCGTGCTACGACAAGTGTTTGACCAGCCTCCAGTCGCCCTAGTATTCTACCTCTCATAACGTCATCAATATGTGACCTTTGAGCCATTTTCAAGACTTAGTAACCATTAGTACGTGTGAAAACGTCTGCACACTTACACACTGCACCGTACTCTGACATGTACCAACACACCTCTGCTTATGTGGACTGCTGCCAGCGCCACCGTGCGACGACAGCAGGTCAAATGCGCCGCATGGTCATACCCCGAGGTGATTTAAATCCGCAAACCTCCCACCAGAGCGTTGTTTCACCATGTATCAGCATTATCCTTAATTTATGAGCATGAGTGTAGCATCTGTAGTGAAGTACCAGCACAGAGGACGAGTCCAGACCGCATGTCCTACCTGTCTGCAGTGGGCGTCGGAGAGGTGGAGCGCTGGCCGCTGTCCAGCAGCATGGCGTCCATCGAGCCCTGGCTGCGCCGGATGCTCGCCAGGATCGCAGAGCTGCAACACACAACACAGAACGTCTCACCACTGCGCTCCTTAACAGTACCTTTACCATTCAAGTGATTAGTCGTTGCATATCTACGTACAATGAAACTTCTTTGGTTCTGCTATGATACACAGGGTGACACGCGGAAGACAGGCGGTTTTGAACTGCTGAGAGGGCGGTGGTGGGAGAAGATCATGATGGAGGTAGTCCTTCTCCACACAATAAACCATTTCAGTTACAGTGGAGCAGTGCAACATAGGTTGTACGTCTATGACCGTTTCCTTAGTAGTGGTGAGTCTGTTGCAGCTACAAAGCGAATGCTCCGTGCACAATTCAGTCTCGTAGACACGGAGCTGTTCCGAGGCGTAAGACAATCCTTAGAGGAGTGGAACATTTCGGATCAACTGTTAACATAATGAACAAGAAGAGTTCATACGCGAGACGCAGTGGAACGGCGCCAGAAAATGTCACAAGGATAAGGGAAGCGACAGAAGCCCAGGACGCTCAACCGGACGTCATGCTAGTCAGCTAGCAATGAATCGTGAATCGATTACACCAATTTTGCACACACTTAAATCCCATCCGTACAGACTTAGTGTTGTGCAACAGCTGAAGCCAATTGATTTTTCTGTACCAGGAGACTTTGCTTGCAGAATGCAAGCGATTTTCAGTGCTAATATGATTTTATTGATGAGCGATGAAGCTCATTTTCATTTAAACGGGATCGTCAATAACCGAGATCTGCATTCCTGGGCTCCTGAGCATTCACACCTTATTGATAATTATGATGATGATGTTTGGTTTGTAGGGCGCTTAACTGCGCAGTTATCAGTGTGCGTACAAATTCCCAATCTTTGCTCAGTTCAATATCGCCACTTTCATGAATGATGATGAAATTAGGAGGACAGCACCAACACCCAGTCATCTCGAGGCAGGTGAAAATCCCTAACCAAGTGTCCTTTACACTCTGAAAAAGTCACAGCCCAATGTGCTCTTGGCTCTTTCGGCATTATTGGACCGTATTTTTTCGCAGAAAATGGGGCTGCAGTCACTGCTAATTCGACTCTATACATCCATATGCTTGAAACATTCTTCAAACCAGAACTGAGAAGACGAAGAATTCCTTTCAAATATGTTTGGTACCAGCGATATGGCGCTATATCAGAGACCACGAACGCTTCAGTGGCAGTTCTTCGATGCACGTTTCCTGGACAGACTATCTCATGTTTTGGCAATGTTCCACGGCCTGCCATATCTCGAGACTTATCACTGTGTGACTTTTTTCTGTGGTGGTACGTCAAGAGCCATGTCTATAACCAGACCAGTTGAAGAATGCTATCATTCAAGATATTGCTGCAACACCTGCAGAGACATTGGTTCGTGTGATGCGAGACTTGGACAAGAGACTTGAATCGTGCATTCGAAATGATGAACATCACCTCGACGACATTATGCTTTACAAAATACGTCTGCCTTACATTGCAAAGCAGATAATAAGCTTTAATCTAATGTCAATAAACATAAATTAATTTTCAGATTGACCGAGTATTCTTTATTAAAAAAAACCATCTGTCTCCAATGTGTCACCCTATACGTTCATCCCGTTAATTATCGTGTATAAAACTAATCAAGTCTCCAAATTCTAGATCAGAATAATACACAGGAGAATGAAAATGAAAAGTGAGTATCTGTTATCAGACTATCAGCGTGACTTCAGGAAAGATAAATTCACGGGAGAGACAATTTTGACGTTACACGTAACAGTAGAAGCAAGACGAAGACTCACCACTCTTTCATAAGATTCAAAAGACGAGAAAAACGTCCGACCACATAAAATTGTGCAATATGTTTGCTGTCCTCGATTAGTAGGTATATCCTACAGGAAAAGATAGATAATATACACAATTATTTGCAAAACGTAAGGCCGAAACTAACTATCGCAGCTGGACCATACATGCAAAGAAATGCTACCGTATAGTATAGAAGGTAACTGAAAGAAATGCGAAATTAGACGAACAGAAAAGATACTTTTGTGCAGTGACCATGTTCCTGGGTGCTTTACGTGTTCCCACGTCTCGCCAAATGAGGTCAAGTAATGCACTTGGGAACGTTTAGGAACATAATCATTTTGACGGTTCAGGCGTGATGGTGTGGAGAGACATACTGTTGGATGGGCACACTGATCTCCAAATCTTTGAACACTGTTCACTCACCAGTCAACGCTATTGCGGCACCCCTTCCCCGTGTGTGTCTCTTCGCGGGTTCATTTGGTCCTGACTTTACTTTTATGGATGACAATACGGGACCGCGTCGAACAGAGCAAATGTAGCAGCTCGAGGGATGAGAGGATATTCAGCGAACGAACTGTCCTGCCCGTTCCCACGACTTAAATCCCACTAAGCACGTGTGGTGTGAGTTGGGAAAATGTTTTGTGGCACATCCACATGCACCAACGAACACCCAACAGTTGTCAATTGTGCTCGTGGACAAACGAAACGCTCCACCACAAGAACTGCTCACCAACATTGTGATCACCTTGGGAATACGTCGCAGAGCATGCTTTGCCGTCCATTGTGATTACACGGTCTATTAAGAACCATGTGCAACCTTTTGTAATGCCCAGCGTTCTACCATACATTGTGGCGTCTTCGTTGTAATTATTGTCTACGAAAAAAGGAGTCATTTGCATTCGTCTCGTTATGCAGTTTTTTCAGTTACGTCTTGTACTACATTGTAGCAGTTCTTTGTATGTATGGTTGAAGTTTCATAGAGCTATGGTACTTGGCAGTGATACACGACTCGAAATCTACTTAAGTGCTTAAGTTTTGCACGCCAGTGTGCAACACGTACAAGAAAGAAACGTGAATAGTAAGAAAGGAGGATCAAAAACTAGTAGCGATATTGATAAGGGCGTAAGACGGGGATACAGTATTTCTCGTCTACTGTTCAGCGTATATAAGGAAGAACAAATAGAAGAAATAAATAAAAATTAAACAATATGATTGAAATTTAGCGTGAAACTATATCAAGGACAATATTCGCCGATTACACTGCTCTTCTCTGTGAAAATGAAGAAGAACTGAAAGTCCTGTGGAAAATAATGACTACGAGGTGCGACATAAAGTAATGAGACTGATTTTCTTTGCAAGATGTGGCAAAACTGCAGGCTTGCGTAGGCACAATATCTTTGACCCTGGTCTATAAGCTGCCTCTAGTCCAAGTGGTACATCAATGCAACTGCTCAGTCGTGAGTTGTGCTGTAATAAGTTTACACGTGTTTGTGTCTCTCGTCACGGAAATGGAACCGCATAATATTGCGCAACGGTGTGCCATTTCTTTTGCGTTAAATTGGGCGTAAACGTAACGAAAACCTTCGGTAAGCTTCAGAAGGCTTTTGGAGAGGAAGTTATGTCAGTAGCTCAAGTTTTTCATTGGCATAAAATGTTTAGTGAAGGCAGAACGAATGTTGAAGATGAAGACTGCAGTGGACGACCGTGAATGCTTGTGGGCTTCTCTGATTGCCAGGGAATTGTTCATAAAGACTGGATGCCTCCTGAAAAAACAGTTAACCAATATTACTAGAAATAAATTCTAGACAGACTTCGTAAAAGAGTTCTTCGTGTCCGTGCCAACACTGCTGATAATTGGATTCTGTATCACGAAAATGCGCCATCCCATACTGCTCTGTCAGTACAGCAATTTTTAGCCTCAAAACAAATTTCAGTACTGCCACAGCCACCGTATTCACCAGATATCGCTCCGTGAGACTTTTTTCTATTTCCAAGAGTCAAAACGGTTGTCAAGGGACACCAGTTTCAAACAACACAAGATGTCCAGTGTCTTGGAGCATATTACAGAAAATGAGTTCCAGAAATGTTTCCATCAATGGCAGAAGCGCTGGAAAAAGTGTGTGCAATCAGAAGGGAACAACTATGAAGGAGACAACACTAAACTTGACTAAAACGGTAAGCAACTTTTTTTCCACATCAGTCTCATTACTTTATTGTCGCACCTCGTAGTTCAGTCTATTAACGCAGCATATAGATTAAAAGTAAACCAAAGGAAAATGTCGGTGATTAGAAGTAGAAGAAATAAGAATAGCGGAAAACTTGGCGCCGTAGTAGACGAAGTGATAAAATTCTTCTACCTTCGACCGAAAGAAAAATGAAATGATCGTATGGCTTTGTTGGCCTGGATGTCCTAGTCGGATTTGGCCGCCAAAAGCAAGTCTTATTTCATTCGGCGCCACATTGAGCGACTTGCGGCGGGTGATGAGGATCAAATGATGATGAGGACAACACAACACCCAGTCTCCGAGTGGAGAAAATCTCCCACCCAGCCAGGAATCGAATCCAGGCCCAGTGCAGAGGAGGCAGGCACGTTACCACCCAGCTAAGCAGGCGAACACCTTCGACCAAAATAACACGTGACGGAAGAAGCAAAGAGAACATACATATAAGCGGCCAAATGGCTAATGCTGCGCTGCATCAATACACCAGTTTGTGTGTGCTACGCGAATAAATGCGGAACAGAATGAAAGGGAACGGTCCCTAACTCGGAGTTCTATTGATAAAATTATAATATTTATTAAGTTATAAAATTATTAGCCCAATTGAATGAATGCAAAAACGAAAAGTCAATGGCTTCTGGATTTATAGACGTAATTTTCTGAGTTACGTAATCTAAAAGTACTTGTGACAGTTCGATCTCAAATATGTGCAGACGGTAACTGTAGTATCGATAGCTACAATGCTACGGCTTAGGTACCAGTTAAGTTGGCACTGCGACACCGACACCGATGACAGCGCCCTCTAGCCGGCGTTGGAGAGCTCTACGAGCATCGCCACAGGTCCACCCTTTTCATCAGGTGCAGCCAGCCAGGACAATCCGCTTCAGCATGGCACCTACGTACAAAGTTATGTAATCGTTTATCACCTTTTTTTTGCATCAGTAAACCATTTTCTTGCAGTACCGACTTGTATTACCTACCCACGCGCCGCCTCCCAGGCGGGTTACAAAAGTAACGCCACAATTTCTTACTTTTATGACTAATAACTCATCGTGACTGTAGAATTATGCATTCGACCTTATAGGGAGTTCCTCGATCGACGTACTTCCTGCGCTCTATCTCTAAATACAAAAGGAAGGGAGTAAAGTAACACATTTACGTTATCTCACATTGTAAGGTGCTTGCGACACTCTGATAAGTATCCACACTATCTGATAAAAAGTACCCCACAGATCTATATAATGTGGGATTGACCACTAGATGACATTAGAGGCGTCCCTGCAATATAAAAGGAGGCGAAGAACGTTGTGTTGTCAGTAGACAAGCAGTAACAGCAGAATAGGTCGGTCAGCACAGCTCATTGACTTCGAAAGTGGACTGGTCACTGGATGCTACTTGGGTAACAAATCCTTCAGAGAAATTTCATCTCTTCCAAAGCTGCCCAAGTATCCTGTTGGTGATGCGGTAGTAAGGTGAAAACGTGGAGGGAAGACCACGCAGACCTCATGCACTGACGGACAGGGACCGTCAACCATTGCTGAGGTTGGTGGAAAAAACCGCATGTAGTTAGCGGAAGGAATCAGTCGTGAATTCCAAAGGACTACCAGCAGTCCAGCTGGCACATTTCCTGTGAGCAGTAGTAACACAGTTCCCGTCAGAACACCGAAGTTAAGCGCTGTCGGGATGGGCTAGCACCTGTATGGGTGACCATCCGGTCTGCCGAGTGCTGTTCGCAAGCGGGGTGCACTCAGCCAGTGTGAGGTAAGCTGAGGAGCTACTTGACTGAGAAGTAGCGGCTCCGGTCTCGGAAACAGACATACGGCTGGGAGAGCGGTGTGCTGACCACATGCCTCTGCATATCCGCATACAGTGACGCCTATGCGCTGAGAATGACACGGCGGCCGGTCGATACCGTTGGGCCTTCATGGCCTGTTCTGGAGGAGTTTAGTTTTTAAATGATCGAGAAACTGATCATAAGCCACACATTTCTGCAGTCACTGTTAAGCGATCCTTGAGCTCGTTGAACAGCGACGACGCTGGGCAGTGGAGACTGGAAACGAACGATTTAGAGTGATGATTCACGCTATACCTCGTGGCAATCGGACGCAAGGGTTTTGGTTTGGAGAATGCCTGGGGAGTGTTGTTGTTGGGTTGTTTGTTATTGTTGTTTTTGGGGGAGGAGACCAGACAGCGAGGTCATCGGTCTCATCGGATTAGGGAAGGAAGGGGAAGGAAGTCGGCCGTGCTCTTTCAAAGGAGCCATCCCGGCATTTGCCTTGAGTGATTTAGGAAAATCACGGAACACCTAAATCAGGATGGCCGGACCCGGGATTGAACCGTCGTCCTCCCAAATGTGAGTCCAGTGTGCCACTGCGCCACCTCGCTCGGTGGGAGTGTTACCTGCTATCATGTGTTATGCCAAAAGTGATGTAACGACTAGGTGGTGTTACGGTATTAGAGCAGTTTTCATAAGGCGTACTTCGTGAAGTAGAAGAACAGTTCGGGGACGTTGTTTGTTTACACCAGCATTGCAAAATTGCCTGGCATCACCATCTGTTTGTGAGAAAAAAATCGTAAAATAAGTCTCTGAGTCCCAAATTGAACCCATTGTAACACCTTTGCGATGTCTAAAGTTACAGATATAGTTGCTCTTTGAATATCGATATCTGAACCTTACACTCATAGCGACGTAGCGCAGCAGCACTGCCGCCAAGGGAGCCCCCAGTGATCGAGAAGCTCAGTTTCGCGTCAACCGTTACGGGTGATGCGGAAGGCAAGTAATAGTGGCCGCTACATGACCGCGTGTCGTGAGAAGTCCGATGAATTCACTAAATATTCCAGTGTTCGTGGACGGGATTGAGAACTTGTCAATATTGGTAGTGGGTTGTTAGCAAAGATAGTTAGAAGCAGTGATAACAAGTCGAAATAAGAGTGAACGTCACTACGTGTACGCTAGAACGTATACTGTGTCTTCCACTAGAGACGATAAAGCTTTCATTTCTATGAAGTCAGTGTCTCCTTTCGAATCCTTTTCACATCTATTAGAACTAAATGAGAGTGAAGATTTTTAATAGCAAGTGTGGCGATTTTGATAGGCCATGTACCGGTACGCACACAGTTCCATTTTTAGTTTCCAGGTGCATGTACTTTGGAAATAAGATGCCCACTCTACTCTGTGCAGCACAAACATTGGTCTGATGGCTGTCGTTTTATTAACATGGCCTATTCTAGAGAGAAACATGGGTAATTTCCAAGAATGATTGCCTATCGAAGTCGCTGGATCCAAACGATACCTAACGAACGTGCGATCAGAAACTGATCATGCGACCCTAATGGCGGGCGTTGTGATTAATAATTTTCCGTCGTTCCCTTACTTGCTCTAAATTACATACCCCCGCGAATTATTTGTGAGTTGCTAGGGAAACCCAGACGATTTATGTCGTTAGTGAGTGGGATGTCCGGTGTTCTTTACATTTCTTCGGCGGATTCTCTCACATGGAAGAATCTAATTCCATGTTTATCCAGCGTAGAAAATTCTTCTGCTTTTTGTCGCACATATGCAGTACTACCGGACGAGGAAAGAAGGGACTGTGTAGACTGGTGGTGATGCGAAGTGTGTAAAATTTCGTAAGAACAATATCGATGCTGAAATACCGTTACAATTTCATTGTGGACAGTGCAGAAAACGAACGAGTATCAGGAAGAATACACGGTTCGACTCTTCCAAATTATCCAACCAGACCACCGTAATGGACTTTCACATGTTGACAACACCGACGACGAGTAAGGTAAGTCATCTCCTTTGCAATTACAAGTATTTTTGTAACGCTCTTTTTTTGTCGTTGCTGTAGCGACTAACGTAAACATACTCACAACCGTTCAAATAAATTACGGGTTTGCTGCTGGTTGACGTCGTCGACCACCGCCGATATGTCGACAGGAGCACACCCTGCCATTCTCAAGGCACAAATGCAAGGAGGAAGCAATATGCAAAGGAGTTTATTACCTCCGTTCACAGAGGAGAAACAAGGAAGAAACCACACACAGAACAAGTACCCGCAGAGTCAACACACAGTCATAGGTAACCAGTATCAGAAATATCGATAGTGACTATTAATTAAGCAGCAAACCTGTAAGTTATTTGAACATTCAATTCGCCGGCAAAAGTTAAGGCCGCATTCTCATAGCCCCCGCCAGAGTAGCATGATCGATTTACGATCACACGTTTGAAATGTATCGTTTGGACCCAGCGACTTCGATAGGCAATCATTGGTGGAAATTACAGAAACTTGGTTGCGATGGATGCGAATATCGGAGTAGGCATCTTACATCTTCGTGTTTACAAGGAGTCATGGAGAGCCGAATAGTAGGGGCGTACTATGACTAGGATATCTAAACGCGTTACAGATAAAGCTTCGTTTAATTCTGACGTAGAGACGAAAAGACTAGCTCGAGCTGGAGGACAGCATCAAGCCAGTCGAAAGTGTGAGGACTTAAGAATGATTGGTGTCTCCTGTAAGTTGGTCATCTCGGACGCGGGTCCATTGTCCCGTGTCTAAACACAGGCGAGCTCCCGGTGGTCGCTTTGTCGGGTTGCCTCGGATACCAGCACGCAGGCACCGCTCCGGCCGGGACTTACTGGAGCGTGTCCCGGCTTTCTCCGCTCTGCGGTCCGGGCCACCGAGGAATTTCGTTCTTGCGTCTTTCGGCTGCGGCGTTTTCGTTCCCCGGCAATCTTTCTGCGTGGCATTGCTTCCGTGCCGCGAGAGGCCTGCTATAGACTAAATTTAACGGTAAGTGGCTACTGATGGGAACTGCTGGGGAAGTCGCGCTTTCTGTGGTGACTTTCCTGTCCGTCCTCTCGAAGGCGTTCTGTCCTCCAGCGACTTCTTGTTGGTCACATATCCCGGCTCCAGTGGTCATTTTTCGATGGCACGTTCAACCCCATACTTTCTTCGTTCCTTTGGTTTATATATGAAGACGAAATGTTCTCTAAGGCTCTCTTCATTACCTTAAAACTTGTTCTCTGATCCCTTGACAAAAGTTCTACTGTCACGTCCGTTCTTCTGCTCAGTGTTTTCCCTTTCCTCGCTGATTCTGCGACGTGAAGTACTCGTATGTGGGAAACACTGATTAGAAGAAGGGACAGGATGATACCACATGTGTTAAGACGTAAGGGAATACCTTCCACTGTGCTAACGGTGTCGTAGTAGGGCTAAAAAAGTAGTGGAAGACTTGAGATTAGAACATATTTGAGAAATTGTTGAGCACGTTGGGCCGAAGTACTTGACATGAAGAGGTCGGCACAGGACTAGAGAACTGGAAGTTCTAATTCACAACAAGGACCCTGGAGTACGCATCATTCGCCCAGAATTATTTAGATCCTTGGGAAAGTTAGTCATTATAATTTTTTTCCACCTGGTGTGCAAGGTATATGAGACAGGAGACATATACTCAGATTACAAAGATGGCAGGCGCTAACATGTGTGGGTACTACCGAACCGCAGTTTAATAAGTCATGCTTGCAAGATGTTGAGACAAACTGTGTACAGAAGAATGGAAAAGCTGGTATAAGCAGATCTGGGTTAAGGTTTGAGTGCTGGCGAGATTTAGGAACACCCAAGGCAATACTGATCCTACGACTTTTCTTAAAAGACAGGTTGAAGAAAGGCAGACCTACATTTATACGATTTGAAGATAGCTTTTGATAATGTTAACGGACTACGCTATTTGAAATTCTGAAGCTAGCATGGGTGAAATACAGACAATGAAAAGTTTTGTACAACCTGTACAGAAACTAGACTACACTTATAAGAGTGGAGGAAAATAATAGGATAGCCGCAGTCGAAAAAGGAGTGAGAAAGGTTTGTATCTTATCCTCGATGTTATTCATTCTATGAGTTAAGAAAGCAGTGAAGGAAACCAAGGAGAAGTTTCAAAATGCATTTAAAGTTCTTCGAGAATAAATTAAAACTTGAGGTTTGCCGATGGCAGTGTAATTTTGTCACAGATGGCGAAAGATTTGGAAGAACAGTTGAACAGAATAAATTGCGTCTTTTGTGTACATTAACTTTCATTGTGTCTTACCTGCAGCAGACCATTTTTCCCAATGTAACCGTGAGGTATATATTTGTGAATGTTCAAAATTTTCATCATACACAAGTGCTGCCAACTATTGGGCATCACTATGAAAATATTAGCAAGTCAATGTAGCAATACAGAGCAGCTCATTACCACCATAATACACGGGATGCGTAGAATGAATCCAAAGTATGTTTTCAAAGGGGGTACATATTATTGTATAAATCTTGCATCTAAAATAGTTAAAAATCACTTAGAGCGTGACCATATAAAGAAAAATTTTCCGTCCGCCAGAAAAAAATTCACGTGTGAAAGGGTTACTATGATCATCAACAACAGTGAAATAGGGATTCTGGAGTGTAATCGAATTTAATCAGGCGATGCTCAGTGAATTCGATTAGGAAATGAGAAATTAGAATTAGCAGACGAGTTTTGCTATTTGGGCAGGAAACTAAGTGATAATGGCCGAAATAGGGGTGACATATAATAATGAGAAATTAAGCGTTAGTAAATCATCTCTAGTGGTACTTGTCTGGAGTGTAGCCTTATACGAAAGTGAATTATGAACGGTAAACAATTCAGACAAGAAGGGAACAGAAGCTTTGAAGTGTGATGTTACAGAATAAAGTTGAAAATTAGATCGATAGGTCGAATAAGGAATGAGGAGATACTAATATGAATTTTGGAAAAAAGATATTTATGACATGAACCATGAACCATGGACCTTGCCGTTGGTGGGGAGGCTTGCGTGCCTCAGCGATACAGATGGCCGTACCGTAGGTGCAACCACAACGGAGGGGTATCTGTTGAGAGGCCAGACAAACGTGTGGTTCCTGAAGAGGGGCAGCAGCCTTTTCAGTAGTTGCAGGGGCAACAGTCTGGATAATTGACTGATCTGGCCTTGTAACATTAACCAAAACGGCCTTGCTGTGCTGGTACTGCGAACGGCTGAAAGCAAGGGGAAACTACAGCCCTAATTTTTCACGAGGGCATCCAGCTTAACTGTATGATTAAATGATGATGGCGTCCTCTTGGGTAAAATATTCCGGAGGTAAAATAGTCCCCCATTCGGATATCCGGGCGGGGACTACTCAAGAGGACGTCGTTATCAGGAGAAAGAAAACTGGCGTTCTACGGATCGGAGCGTGGAATGTCAGATCCCTTAATAGGGCTGGTAGGTTAGAAAATTTAAAAATGGAAATGGATAGGTTAAAGTTAGATATAGTGGGAATTAGTGAAGTTCGGTAGCAGCAGGAAGAAGACTTTTGGTCAGGTGATACAGGGTTATAAATACAAAATCAAATAGGGGTAATGCAGGAGTAGGTTTAATAATGAATAAAAAAATAGGAGTGCGGGTAAGCTACTACAAACAGCATAGTGAACGCATTATTGTGGCCAAGATAGACACAAGGCCCACGCCTACTACAGTAGTACAAGTTTATATGCCAACTAGCTCTGCAGATGACGAAGAAATTGATGAAATGTATAATGAGATAACAGAAATTATTCAGATAGTGAAGGGAGACGAAAATTTAATAGTCATGGGTGACTGGAATTCGTAAGTAGGAAAAGGGAGAGAAGGAAACATAGTAGGTGAATATGGATTGGGGGGAAGAAATGAAAGAGGAAGCCGTCTGGTAGAATTTTGCACTGAGCATAACTTAATCATAGGTAACACTTGGATCAAGAATCATAAAAGAAGGTTGTATACATGGAAGAATCCTGGAGATACTAAAAGGTATCAGATCGATTATATAACGGTAAGACAGAGATTTAGGAACCAGGTTTTAAATTGTAAGACATTTTCAGGGGCAGATGTGGACTCTGACCACAATCTATTGGTTATGAACTGTATAAAACTGAAGAAACTACAAAAAGGTGCTAATTTAAGGAGATGGGACCTGGATAAACTGACTAAACCAGAGGTTGTAGAGAGTTTCAGAGAGAGCATAAAGGAACAATTGACAGGAATGGGGGAAAGAAATACAGTAGAAGAAGAATGGGTAGCTCTGAGGGATGAAGTAGTGAAGGCAGCAGACGTTCAAGTAGGTAAAAAGACGAGGGCTAGTAGAAATCCTTGGGTAACAGAAGAGATACTGAATTTAATTGATGAAAGGAGAAAATACAAAAATGCAGCAAGTGAAGCAGGCAAAAAGGAATACAAACGTCTCAAAAATGATATCGACAGGAAGTGCAAAATGGGTAAGCAGGGATGGCTAGAGGACAAATGTAAGGATGTAGAGGCTTATCTCACTAGGGGTAAGACAGATACTGCCTACAGGAAAATTAAAGAGACCTTTGGAGAGAAGAGAACCACTTGTATTAATATCAAGAGCTCAGATGGAAACCCAGTTCTAAACAAAGAAGGGAAGGAGGAAAGGTGGATGGAGTATATAGAGGGTTTGTACAAGGGCGATGTACTTGAGGACAATATTATGGAAATGGAAGAGAATGTAGATGAAGACGAAATGGGAGATAAGATACTGCGTGAATAGTTTGACAGAGCTTTGAAAGACCTGAGTCGAAACAAGACCCCGGGAGTAGACAACATTCCATTAGAACTACTGACAGCCTTGGGAGAGCCAGTCATGAGAAAACTCTACCATCTGGTGAGCAAGATGTATGAGACAGGCGAAATACCCTCAGACTTCAAGAAGAATATAATAATTCCAATCCCAAAGAAAGCAGGTGTTGACACATGTGAAAATCATCGAACTATCAGTTTAATAAGTCACAGCTGCAAAATACTAACACGAATTCTTTACAGACGAATGTAAAAACTGGTAGAAGCGGACCTCGGGGAAGATCAGTTTGGATTCCGTAGAAATATTGGAACACGTGAGGCATTACTAACCTTACGACTTATCTTAGAAGAAAAATTAAGAAAAGGCAAACCTACGTTTCTAGCAGTTGTAGACTTAGAGAAAGCTTTTGACAGTGTTAACTGGAATACTGTCTTTCAAATTCTGAAGGTGGCAGGGGTAAAATGCAGGGAGCGAGAGGCTATTTACAGTTTGTACAGAGACCAGATGGCAGATATAAGAGTCGAGGGGCATGAAAGGGAAGCAGTGGTTGGGAAGGGAGTGAGACATGGTTGTAGCCCTCCCCAATGTTATTCAATCTGTATATTGAGCAGCAGTAACGGAAACAAAAGAAAAATTCCGAGTAGGTATTAAAATCCATGGAGAAGAAATAAAATCTTTGAGGTTCGCCGATGACATTGTAATTCTGTCAGAGACAGTAAAGGACTTGGAAGAGCAGTTGAACGGAATGGACAGAGTCTAGAAAGGAGGATATAAGATGAACATCAACAAAAGCAAAACGCGGATAATGGAATGTAGTCAAATTAAATCGGGTGATGCTGAGGGAATTATATTAGGAAATGAGACACTTAAAGTAGTAAAGGAGTTTTGCTATTTAGGGAGTAAAATAACTGATGATGGTCGAAGTAGAGAGGGTATAAAATGTAGACTGGCAATGGCAAGGAAAGCGTTTCTGAAGAAGAGAAATTTGTTAACATCGAGTATAGATTTAAGTGTCAGGAAGTCGTTTCTGAAAGTATTTGTATGGAGTGTAGCCATGTATGGAAGTGAAACATGGACGATAAATAGTTTAGACAAGAAGAGAATAGAAGCTTTCGAAATGTGGTGCTACAGAAGAATGCTAAAGATTAGATGGATGGATCACATAACTAATGAGGAGGTATTGAATAGTATTGGGGAGAAGAGGAGTTTGTGGCACAACTTGACAAAAAGAAGGGACCGGTTGGTAGGACATGTTTTGAGGCATCAGGGGATCACAAATTTAGCATTGTAGGGCAGCTTGGAAGCTAAAAATCGTAGAGGGAGACCAAGAGATGAATACACTAAACATATTCAGAAGGATGTTGGTTGCAGTAAGTACTGGGAGATGAAGAAGCTTGCACAGGATAGAGTAGCATGGAGAGCTGCATCAAACCAGTCTCAGGACTGAAGACCACAACAACAACAACATGACATAACTTTAGTACAAGAAGGGATCGATTAATTCGAAACATTCTGTGGCATCAGATAATTGGCAGTTTGGTAATAGAACGGAATGTTGAGGGTTACAACTATAGAAAGAGACTAAGACATGGGAAGCAGGTTTAAGTGGAAGTTTGTTGCGGTAGGAAAGGGCTGAAAAAGCTTGCATATGGTAGATTAGCGTGGAGAGCAGCATCAAGCCAGTCTTCGGACTGACGACCAGAACAATAACACAGTGACTTTGTCTTTCATTATCTTCTCCGCGTGAATCGACGCCCACGTTCACGGGGGGTGCAAAACTGTCTTCAGCAGTTTATGTTACCAACGAAAGACTGATGATGCAACCAAAGGCGGTCCTTCTCAGCCGGTAAATATGCACTCTGTTGTTACTTTGCTTCCCTAGTGATTCGCACGTAGGAAAGTAATTCGGCCACTACATTGCTTTACACAGATACAAAAAATCAGTTCTTCCTATTTTTACAGAGGGTATGAAGATATTAACTGCTCGATCTGCAGTGGCTGAGGAACAGCAGCAGAACGGTTTGTGTAAGAAAGATACGACCGCAAGCTACGAAGAAAAAGGCCGCCCATCTCTCCCAAGAGTCGGGCTTCCTGACTTTCAGGGAAAAGAGAACTCCTTTGTGTCGCAGTTTCCATATTTGCCCCTTCTTGTTAACATCTCCTTTTCCTTTAAGTTCCAACGTCTTTTATTCTCATTTTTCACGATATACATCTCTTTCTGCAGCACCGTGAACGCGTTTCACTCACAACCTTGGTCCTAAAATGAGAAGATTCAGAAAGCGAAATAGAAAGTTTCTTAGCTTACAAGAAACAATAACAATGTTACATATTTAAGATTACGAAAAGGACAATTTGCTACTAGGGTTTTCCACATTAACTATAAATTTTGCTATTACACTACTTTTTGTAATATCACTCCTTCGTTGAGACTCTGGGGTCCTATTCGTCGATGCATATCTAATTAAACTGACTAAACGCGTGTTGCCAATTAATCTAAAATAATCTTTACATTCTCATTGTTTTACTACATCGTCAACCAAATTCCTTCGGAAATTGTACAAACGCCATAAATGTGCGCCGCAGAAATAAAAATCAAAACACTAAGTGTAAGAAAGTCTATTCCGGTCAATATAAAATTAAAAGATGTTTCTGAGCACGTCTATTTTCCATTCAAAGGTCTAAGTCTGTCCTTAACTACAGTACAATGCTGGTACAACAGGTCTGGGGAACTTAACATTTTGTTTTGTTAGCCTTGAGGTTTCGGTGTCTGGCTTACATGGGACGATTTTTTCCACCGTGTACAAACGGTGATCTAAGAAAGGATACGGAACAAAAATGATCTAATGAACTTCTGTCCGGAAATGCACGGTTTCCATGCTACAGACCATTTATTCGATCAAACTTTGTTACGGAAATTGCGGTCCAATAAACGCTATACCATACAGCCACAGTTACAGGAAGCATCGTTTCCTCCTAGAGGGTGGTACTGTTCCTCATACGTCATGCCCTAGCGCCCTCTCTTGCCTTAGTAATTGGTAGTCTAATTTGGTTCTCTTGCTGACTCACCTTGTAGTCGATGTGATAAAGCGTTGTACACAATGATTCCGTATTCGAATCGAGAGCCTGTCAATATGGTGTTTACTTACGGAAAGGTAAATGGCGACGAGCGGCGAGCAGCAAGATTGTTTCAGGAGACCTATCTCCGCTGACAACTACCACAACATTCAATGTTTGCAACAGTGTCTCGCCGTTTGTCTGAGACAGTGTCGTTCAAGGAAGCATGAAATCATGAAGGACGTACCCGAAATGTTCGGAAACCAAACTTGGAGGAAAATGTAATTAACATTGTGTAAGGCGACCGCTGTATCAATACCAGGCAGACGGCCCGCCAGAACAGAGTAAGCCAGACGGCCGTGTGTAACGTCCTCTATGACAACTACTACTTCGCTTACCACTCACAGGGTGTGCAGGGCTTCCTAGAGTCAGACTTGCCTCATCGGGGGCAGTTTTGTCACTGGTTTCTTCACGAGGCAAACACTCTTCCGGTATTTGTGTCATCCATACCATTCACAGATGAGGCCACTTTTAAGCGGAGTGGTATCTTCAACTTTCATAACAGTCATCTGTGGGATAGCATGGTATGGTGGCAGCGAATCATCAGCATCGGTGCAGCCGGAATATGTGGGCTGGGGTAATTGTTGAACGTATTTTGAACCAGTCTTCCTTCCACCTCACCTTACAGGCCGGAACTATCGGCGTTTCTTGCGCGTGACTTGCATGAAACGACATCAGTAATGGACAGTGTACTCGATTTCTCACTTGAATACTTGACTTCTTGTGTTAAACCTTTAATAGCGGTGGGAAATAATGAAAATCAATTCTTTCATTGCTCGTGGTAGTAGTTGCCTAGTTAACCAGCAACTGGTACCGGGTGACATTTTAGCCGCCCTCACGCTGAATTCCTGATGCGCTGCTGTATCCGTGGCGTATTACGTTGCCTCCACAGCTTGTACAACGTGAGCCCAAGAGTCTCTGCATCACCCACTGCGGCATAATACATAAGAGCTGCCAAATACACCCATTAATAAAAATCTAATCCGCTTAGGTCCGGATAAGTTATAAACGAGGGAATTAGTTCACCTCTTTCTACGGAATCTGTTGTGTAGAAGTCGACAGGCATAAGAAACAATGAAATGAGGAGCTGGCCCATAGTGAATAAATTAGATGTTTCGTAACTCTCAAACCGGCCCATCCTCTAGCACGTCACCTCGAAGTAAGTACTGTAAGCTTGTCCATTGATAGTACATGAAAAAACATGAAGGACTAAGAGATAATTCCATGCGTAACCAAGATGTTCGTTTAAACATTTCACATAAGAAAGACTCTCAGGTGGTACGCTTATTCACTGAAGAACCAAAGAAACTGGTACACCAGCCAAATATCGTGTAGCGAGTACGTAGAAGTGCCACAACACGACGTGGCTTGGAGTCGACTAATGTCTGAAGTATTGCTGGAGGGAACTGACACCATGAATCCTGCAGGGCTGTCCATAAGTCCGTAAGAGTACCAGGGGCCGAGACCTCTTCTGAAAACACATTGCAAGATATCCCAGACATGCTCAATAATGTTCATGTTCTGAGGAGTTTGGCGCCAGCGGAAGAGTATGAACACGGAAGAGCGTTCCTGGAGCCACTTTCTAGCAATTCTGGACGTGAGGGGTGTCACATTGTCCTGCTGGAATTGCCAAAGTCCGTCGGAATGCACAATAGACATGAATAGATGCAGGTTGCTTACGTACGTGTCACCTATCAGAATCGTACCTAGACGTACCAAGGAAGGGTCCCGTATCATTCCAACTGCACACGCCTCACACCATTACAGAGCCTGCACCAGCTTTAACAGTCCCCTGCTGACATTCAGGTCTATGGATTCATGGGGTTGTCGCCATACCCGTACACGTTCATCGGTTCAATACAATTTGAAACGAGACTCGTCCAACCAGGCAACGTGTTTCAAGTCATCGACAGTCCAATGTCGGTGTTGACGGACCCAGACGAGGCGTAAACCGTTATGTTGTGCAGTCAGCATAGGTACACGAGTGGGCCTTTGGCTTCGAAAGTTCATGTCGATGATGTTTCGTTGAATGATTCGCACTGTGACACTTTTTGATGACCCAGCATTGAAATCTGCAGTAATTTGAGGGTTGCACTTCCGTCACGCTGATGATTGTCTTCAGTTGTCGTTGGTCCCGTTCTTGCAGGATCTTTTTCCAGCCACAACGTTGTCGAAGATTTAATGTTTTACCGGATTCCTGATATTCACGGTACTCTCGTGAAACGGTCGTAAGGGAAAATCCCCACTTCATTGCTACCTCGGAGATGCTGTGTCCCATCGCTCAAGCGCCGACTATAATACCACGTTCAAACTTACTTAAATCTTCATAACTTACCACTGCAGCAGCAGTAACCGATCTCATAACTGCGGCAGACACTTTCTATTTTATATAGGCGTTGCCAAGCGCAGCGCCGTATTCTGCCTGTTTGGATATCTCTGTATTTGAATACGCATGCCTATACCAGTTTCTTTGGCGCTTCAGTATATGTCCTATACATGTCAGTTTCCCAACAGAAATATATTACGCTAAACAGTAAAAAACTGATATAGCGTGAAAATAAAGCACTTCCTTGTCTGTATAGCATATTTTCTTTTTCTATGTGCAGAGATTATGACCTCAGTAACTGAGAGACTCTTATGTTACAAGCTATATTTTCCAAAAATTTTTCGTCCTTAGGAGTAGTCCATACTGGGCCAGGACAAGTGTTGCCACCACACGAATAAAGGTCTGCTAATTAGATTCATTGTGATACAGATCCTAAGCAGTCATTCTAATTACTTTTTGTGACCATAATGCCATCGAAACGAAGAATTGGAGAGGGCGGTCGAAATACTAAAAGCCTTTTCCCAAAATTATTTCACTGATATTGTGATTCCTCCTTTAAATCGTTCTACGAACGTCAAAAAGACGGGCATCAAAGTAAGTGTCCACGAGCAACTGAAATCGCTCGACAGAGCAAAGGCCAAAGGATCTGATGAGACACCAAAACTATTCGACACAGAACATGCTTCTTCTACTAGCACCGCATTGCAGGTCGTAGGGGGAGTGAAGCGTTCCTGTTGAGAGGAAACAAGAACAAATGATTCTCGTTTTCTAAAAGGATCGTCGGACAGACGCACAGAACTACAGGCCTACATCACTGACGTCGATCTGTTATAGAATTTTGGAACGTGTTTCCTTCTTCTTTCAGTAAATTTGTCTTCAGACAGATATCAAATGTACGTCCTCCATATATCTATGATCTGAGCACTCTCCCTCATTTCCTTGTAACTTCTTTCTCTCATCACATCTTCTAGCATCCGAAATCTTCTTCTTCGCCTCCCTCTTTTTCCTTCTACTCTTCCCTCCTTGATTATCTGTAGTAGACAATTCCTTCGTAATATATGTCCATCTAAGATGTTTTCCTCTTCTGTAACATCCTTACGAAGTTCCTCTCCTCTCCTACCGTGTACAACCCCTCATTTGTCGTTTGTCGATCCATTTCACTTTTTACGTTCTCCTCCACGGCCACGTTTCATAACTTTCTAAATATTTTTGTTCTTTCTGTCTGACTGTCCACATTTCAGAACAACAAGGCACCACGCTCCACACACTACATTTGATGAACTTCTTCCTAAGTATAAGGGGGGTGCTTATGGCTGTCAGCAAATGTTTCACTCTACCGAAAGCTCTCTTTCCCATGGAGATTCTGCGACAGACTTCCTGTGTACAACTTCAGCTGGAAGCTATCAAGCTTTCCAAATACAGGAATGACTGAACCTGTTCTAATACCATTCCATCTAGTGATATATTAACTGAATCATCTTCTCTTCCGATTCTCATCACTTAAATCTTGCCAATGTTCAGATTTATTGCAAAGTCTTTAGCCACTGTAACAATATTCTCCATCGTTACCTGGAGCTCCTCCTCCATTTCTGCAGCACTGTCTATATCACCACAACTCTGTGGAAGATCGTACATTCTCTACGTGTTTTGCGAAGTTTGTTTTATTAGTTGTGCTGAATATTATTCTTGTAAATATGTTGTCAAGTTACAAATGCTATTTGTTACTTAACAAAGAGAATACGCATGGAATGTTAACATTTTGTAAGTAGACACACTGTCCTAGTCAAGGAAAAATATTGTCAAAGAGTATAATGAATTATAAACGCATTATCGCTGGGCGTGCGAGCGCACCAAAGAAAGTAGCAGTTTGGGGTCGCGAAGAGACGATTGGTGTCGTTGGTTGTGGGTATTCGCCGGTGTGGCTATGCAAAAGTGCGGAGATAAAAATTCTGTTTCCGAAGTGCGGAGCAGTGAAAACTGAAATGGCTGATTTGGCGGATGTTTAATATGCGCAAGCTATGGCATTTATTGGTCACAGTACAAATGCAGCAAGAGTAATTCACATAGCATCAAGAGTACTGTGGGGGCCCTTGTTATTGGCTATGGTATGGCAAGAAGATCAACCTCAGCCCTATTTTACCGCTGAACGAAGCCACTCGACACACCAACGGCATCATAAAGAGAAGTAAGATCTGGACTTTTTATAACTAGAAGTGTAATAGGCTGATCCTCGTAGTTGGAATTTTATTGCTTAAATAACATTGTTTTTGTGTACATTGTAACGTAAATAATTTTTCTAAGTCATTATCCAAGTAATATCCATCCTATCCCTTTGTATGAACCGAGTTAATCAGAAAATGAACTGAAAATGAAGTGAACATTAATTTATTAGATTATCGAAACATAATTTTTCCAACTTTTAGACAATTACGTAATATTGAAATCTTTGGCTGGACTACGAATAATGTCAGAAACAGAATGATGCAAAAGCCAGTATTAATTAATTTGCTAAAAATACAGTAACTTTCATAATAAAAATTAGTACTAAAACTTTACGTAACTTGGACACTGAATTTCACTGTCAAAGCACAGTTTCTAATTTATAGCTTGTGGCATAATTTATAACTTTTGTTACAAAGAAATATTAGAGTAATTGCTAGGTAAATGACAGTTCCTACCAATGAGTAAATTCAAACAATCTTTCTCTTGCTACAATTACGGTTGTTAGTATTACGGTGAGTAACGTAACAAAAAGTTTCTGTCCACAACCAGTATATAATCTTACTTTAACTGATCTTTGAAAATTAATATAATATGATGTATGTGTTTGCTATTTGATTATTATTTGGCTACTGTGACATGTGTGGTGTGAAGTACTTGAAATTGTGCGACAGGTACTTTTCCCATATCATGAAGCCAATAACTATTGCTTACGATTATAAGGTTCAGTTTCAATAAACTATTCTTGTTCCGGTGAGAAACTGGGGACCGCTGGTTATTTTCATTGCTGAAAGCTTTGAAAACCTTTTTCAAATTTTCCACTAACTAGTGTTAATTAAAAACTAATTTACGTAATAAAAATATATAAAGTTAACCGAACTTTGTTTCTAATCGTCATTACTAAAGTACTGAGCAGTAGTGATTCGGTTATAACTTCATCTACTTCTCTCAGTTTTACATTATTCTTCGGAGTAGAGGCCTTTTTCTCGCAGATTAGGTTCAAAAATGGCTCTAAGCACCATGGGACTGAACATCTGACGTCATCAGTCCCCTAGACTTAGAATTACTTAAACCTAACTAACCTAAGGACATCACACATATCCACGCCCAAGGTAGGATTCGAACCTGCGACCGTAGCAGCAGCGCGGTTCCGGACTGAAGCGCCTAGAACCGCTCGGCCACAGCGGCCAGCACAGATTAGGGACTTTAAGTACACAGCTATATAGAGTATCCTAATTAGCCGGAGAGGTGGGTAGGTTATATCATCAGCGTGCTTGATAGTTTTTATTCTTTCTCCTCCCACTAATAGTCTTTTCGGTTTTTCTAAGGCCTTAATGATTAGCTTTCCGGCGAATATGTTGAAACGTTCCAGTGACATACACCAACTCCGTCTTACACAACTTCGAATCCCGACCTCTTCAGTTTCATCTTATTCTCTTCGAACTAACACTTTCTGTCCCATATAGATTTGCTTCATCAGCCTTCTATCCTTCCGGTCTAAATCAGTGTCTTCCATAATCTTCAACAGCTTACACCAGTCAGGTCTGTCATTTCCCTCTTTACTTCCAAAAAGTTCTCTGCCGTCATCTTCAGAGACACAATTTCATGTCCGAACCCTCTTCCTTTTTGTAAATCCTAACTAATCTTCTCCTATATTCTCCTCTATTTTCCTTCATATTTTTCTCAGCACTATTCTGGTCACAGCCTTGGTAACATGTCATACAAAACTTATTGTCCTGTAATCTTTATATTGATTGGCGTTGCATTTCCTTCGTGAGGGAGCAATTATGGTCTTAAGGATATCTTCAATCCAGATACCTGTGTCACACATTCTGTTGATCAGATTTGTTATTTAAGTTATAGCATCATTCACTAGGGCCTTTAGCCCCTCATATGGTATTTGATCACAGTCCACCACTTTCCTTTCCTTAAGATTCTGATTCGCTTTCTCCACCTTCCATTTTTCTTTTGTTGGATCCCAGCAATTTTCATCACATTCTTTTTCATCCTCTAAGACTAACCCTCCATGCTCATCCGTAGAATCATTTAGATATTCTACGTATGCCTTGTGTGCGTTTTACGCTAGCGTGTTATGGCATTACTGGAGACCAAAAATCTCCTCCGTGGGTATCAACATGTTCTGAAAAAAAAAAAAATGGTTCAAATGGCTCTGAGCACTATGGGACTCAACTGCTGAGGTCATTAGTCCCCTAGAACTTAGAACTAGTTAAACCTAACTAACCTAAGGACATCACAAACATCCATGCCCGAGGCAGGATTCGAACCTGCGACCGTAGCGGTCTTGCGGTTCCAGACTGCAGCGCCTTTAACCGCACGGCCACTTCGGCCGGCTGAAAACAACTTACTTTACTTTACATGTGGCAAGGGCCTTATCTACCATACGCCTGCTCTATGAGCCTCTTCCACTTCTGCCTGTCCAATACGCTGTTTATCCAGTTGCTGTTGCTGTTCATCCTAGTTGTGTCCTCCAGAATGTTATCCCGCCATCTGATTCTGGGTCTCCCACTTCCTCTCGTTCCATCTATTGTTCTGCTGAATGCCATTCTAGGTAGTCTATTCTCTGTCATTCTTGCTATATGGCCTGCCCAATTCAACCTTCTCCTCTTGAGCACTTCGACGATGTTATAGTGTTTGTACAGCCCTCTTAATTCTTCATTTTTTCTTATTCTCCATTCCATGCTATTTTCGTCGTATACAGGTCCAAACACTTTCCTTAGTACTTTTCTTTCGAATATTAACAGTTTTTCTTCATCTTTCTTTCTAAATATTAATGTTTCACATCCATATAACATCCCAGGTATAATGGTCAATTGATATAAGTGGATTTTGAAGTTACTGCTAAGTGATCTTTTTCTTAGAATTTTGATGAAACTAAAAAGTGTCTTGTTTGGGGTTGATAAACGGGCATCTATTTCTATATCTGTTCTGTTGTTATTACTAAAAAGACTTCCTAGGTACATGAAGTGGTCAACGGTCTTGAAATTGAATCCATCTACAGTCAGAGGTGCACCTTTTCTAGTTTTCTTACTTGTGGGCAAGGTATTCTGTCTTTTCTTCATTAACATGTAATCCTGTTTTCTCAGCAATTTTGTAATAATTTTGCATCATTCTGATTAATTCTCTTTTGGAACTACTTATTAGTGCTACATCATATGCATAGGCAAGTCTTGTAATGTTCACGTCCTATAGCTGGATCCCTTGCGGACTGGTTTTAGAAAATTCTCTACGACCTTCTCTAGGACAAGGCTAAATAAAATAGGCGAAATGGCATCCCCTTGTCTCAGTCCAGTGTACACCTTAAAATCTTCAGTTTCTCCTACCGGTGTCTTTATGCAACATAAAGTTTCATCTATACACATTTTAATTAATCTGATTGATTTTGATGGTATTTTAAATTCTGAAAACAACGGTCTTCTGAAATCCTGCACGCTGGTTTCGTCCAGGAGACCTAGAAAATAGTTGACACCGGCGCCAAGGTTGATCCCGTGCGTATTGACTTCAGGAATACGTTCTATACAGTTCCGCACTGCTGCCTAATAAACAAAATAAGAGCGTACGGAATATCAAATCAGCTGTGTGATTAGACTGAAGAGTTTCTAGCAAACAGAACATAGTAAGTCATTCTCAGTGGAGAGTAATCTTTAGACGTGAAAGTAGCATCGGGCGTACAGAGTGTTATAGGACCATTATTTTTCAAATTATATTTAAATAACCTTGTACAGAACTTTAGAAATTCAGTAAACCATTTCCGCGAATTATACTGTTGCATATAGAGAAGTTTTAACGCTTCAAAATTGTACCGAAATAGGAGGAAATGCATAGGGCCGTTTCACTAAGAATTGATCTTCGGATCTGGTCTTCTTACAAAGTAATAGGTCACTTTAGGAAATATGCAGCCTCCTAGTATCAAAAGAATTAATGGCAGCAAGGAACTACTCAATAAGCCACTTTAAAACTCGTTAACTCAAATGTTGCCATTAGATGTTTTGACATTTGGAGGCTGCCAAAATTCTAAACTGACAGTTTACTTTGTACCAAGGACATATCTGAAGAAGGGTTGTTTAACTATCCAAATCCGACCAAATTAAAAAATAATTACGATTTCTAAATAGAACTCTGCTATTCAGTGATCGCAGTTCTCCTTAGGACATAAAAAAGTACAATATATCTTTATTATGTCGTTACCAGTTTCGAGACGATCAGCTTCAATCTCAAATGCTGACCATCGTATGTTGCGCTAAACAACAACAGTAATATGCACCCATTCATGTAAGTTGTTGTCTCCGCGAAGTCAGACTCTGCATGATTGTGGTAGAGATTCCGAAGGGTTCCAGGTATGTAACCACGAATGACACAATACCTCAATTATTTTGGAAAAAAAATAATGCCTATTCTGGATTTGTGACGCCGAACAATTTATTTGGTTGCTGTAAATTACAAATATTGCGTTTTTGAACCGATGATGATGAGCATTTCATACCCGAGGAGGATTGTGCCTTCTTTTTGCTTTCCTAATCCAGAGAATGTATCGGCAGTTGCGAATATCAGATACATTCGGCTGTATATTAGAACAACGACAATGTAAATTTGTCTCTCTTGATCCATCATGGACAGTGGACATCCCCTGTTTCAGTAATTGTCAATATCAATGAAATTCTCCAACAGCCATGTAACTAAGGTGTTATTTTATTTTATTTGGACGGCAACAGTTTCGGCATTCCACTATGCCATCTTCGGGCCCCATATGGATCTCTCAAATTAAACGTTATTGCCATACAGTGCCATATGTACCTTGATTTCATGAATTCAAACCGTTTCACAACTGCTTCATTCGGAGAGCTGCAGAGGGGTGGCAGGGGGAGGGGGGGGGGGATGGGTCGAAGAAGGAAGTACCCAAAAAGTTAGCATAGTTTTGAGGTATCTCGGATTGTGCATGAGAAAGGTAAAACGAGCTTTGTCCGCAAATCAAAAACACTCATCTCCCTCATGGAACAAGTAAGAGAGTGATAGCCCTTTTATACAGTTCATTGTGTTAGTCTTCGCACGTGGGAAAAAAATCACGTCTGGAAATTCGGCGCAATAGCATGGGGAGCCGTACGTAGAAGAAAGACAAGCGTTTTCTGAATCAACTGCCACACCTCTACAGAACATCCATAAATTAGTCGACGTTCATCCGTGTCACTCGTGTGACAATGGGGTCAAAGTGGCGAATCTGTCATGTTAATGGCATGTAGACGACTTTGTGTCACGTATTTCCCATTAACAACCAGATACCAGGTCGCACAAGCGTTCATGTCGAGGAGGACATGGTGCTCAGAAAGCTAGACCGCTACTGCTTCGGCTGTACGTATACAAATCATTGACACAAACTTCCGTACGTCGTCGTCCTTGTGTCACAACCTGCTCTCGTACGTTATGTATGTTCCCGTCCAGGAAGAACACACTTATTTGAAATCGAGGGCCTAGTGTTGGAGAATACATACGAAATAGAAATGTCTGTGTTATTAAGAAGTGTGATATCATTTTCGTTTGGAAATGCTTGAAATATAGCCGAAGATGGTTCATATTCACAGCTGCGAGTACATTTCCAGTGTTTCTTGACGACTGTAGTTGCTTCGCATGTCCGAAGGAACATTATATTATACTCCTTAACAATACAGGCAACGCTGTGTCGTATTTACAAAATCTCTTTTGAAAGAAAACCAAGATGATTCCTAAACAAAATAAAAAAATTCTTCCCGTCTTTGGTACGTCTAAAACGGAAGTAATTACTGAAGGATCACGTAGTCTTACTCTGGGTAGTCGTCGGTTTCGAGACACAGGTCGTTGGCCACCAAGTTGCACGACTGCGGCTCCGGGTCGTTGTCGGCCGTCTCCAGGCGGTGCTGCGGCCTAGCGGGCGAAGGCCGAAACGTCGTCGGTATCTGTTGCTGGTGCTGCTCTCCTGTGGCGGGCGTCGGAGGTAGGTCGTGCGGCGCGGGCGGAGGCGGCGGCGGCGTCAGAGGCCGATGCATCTTTGGCGGCGGCGGAGGTGGTGGTTGGAAGTCTGCCATGGAGCACGAAATCATTATAACAGCTGTGTCGGCAAAACGGCATATCTCATTTGCTACCGATATGCACACTGTATGCGTGGCACATGCATAAATGCATTCTAACAGATGACATCCAGACCTACTATAAAAATGTGTGTGTGTGTGTGTGTGTGTGTGTGTGTTCCACATCTCCTCCTAAACCAACGGACCCATTTCAACCAAACTTGGTACACACATCCCTTACTATCAAGCAACAATGGCTGTGGAGATGAAGAACCACCTGCCTGTCACACTTCAGGAGATATGACGTCACACACAATGGGCTGCACGGAAAACTGCCGTTTAAATGTATTACTTCTCTGCTAGCATCTCTACTTGCGACAAATTTTGCAGACAGTATGGACATATGCCGTTAAATGCCCCTACAAAATTATATCATGGTACCACATATAGCTCATGAGATATGACGTTATTAAGACAGTGATGCGCGAGAAGCTGCCGCATTTTGCTCGCCGTTTAAATTTATTACTTCAGTGCTACTGACTCTACTCGCATCTTACTTCTTCGTCAGTATCCACATATGTCGCTGAATGTATCTTCACAAATATATCATTGTATAACACATAGTTCAAGAGATATGACGTGATAAACGCTGAGATGCGTGAACAAATTCCGCTTTATGCGTGAAGTTTTGATGCATTTATTCTTTATTACTGAAACGGTCTTACAGTCGAATCAGCTTAAGGAAATCCCAGATACCTGTCAGCGCATTCGACAGCTTTCAACTGTAAAGAGCACAAGGATGTGGGCCAGAGAAGTCGCTATCTATAGGCCTGTGAAGAGGCGTTGTCATAGAGACGTTTAGAAACTCATGTTGTAGGCAGGCGAAGCAAATGAGCCCAGCGTACAGAAATTGTCTGGGATATTACAATAAAAAAACAGCTGATTTTTGTATTCACTTTTAATAGAAAATTGGCAAAATTTATACTCGGCAATGCTGGGTTTGTCAGCTAGTAATGAATAAAAAACATCATGGGTAAATGGCTAAAACTATTTACGACACAGTGGAATTCGCAGCTAAGAAATTGAATTTCTTGTGATCCATGACGTTCAACCGTGCAACTCAGACACACACAGAGTTAGCCACGTGCTACAGCCATTATTTATTTATTTATTTTGTCATTGTGTAGGCTTTCTCGGAAAAGTCAGCATCTGTGTGCGTGTGAGTGAGTGTGTGTGTGTGTTCTCTACTGATGTATTTTTCCTTTCGGCTGTTAAACACACATTATTAATATTACTATTATTATTGTTATTATAATTATTATTATTATTATTATTATTTAGTACTCTGTGATAGGCACGTTTCGTGTCATTGTGAAGAGTGCACTTTGCATATTCACTCGACACCGACGCCTAGAGCCTAAATGTTACAGTTTATCACGATTTATTTTTTATAGTATTAGTCTATGTTACTCTTGATGGTAATGTCCACGACGTAGGAAGGTTACTTATTTTATTTATATTGACGTTACATTGCGAATGATAAAACACTGGCTGACATATATACACTGAAGGGTAAAAGAATTTGGTACACCTGCCTATCTCATGTAGGTCCTCTGCGAGCACGCAGAAGGGCAGCAACACGACTTGGCATGGATTCGACTAATGTTTGCAGTCGTGCTGGAGGGAATTGACAGTAGGAATCCTGGCAGCGCTGTCCATAAATCCGTAAGAGTACGAGGGTGTGGGAACCTCTTCTGAACAGCACATTGCAAGGTGTCCCAGATATGCTCAATATTGTTCATGTCTGGGAAGCTGGCCCGCGGAAGAGTTTAACCTCAGAAGAGTGTTTCTGGAGCCACTGTGTAGTAATTCTGCACGTGTAGGGTGTCGCAATGTGCTGCTGGAATTCCTCAAGTCCGTCGGAATGCACAATGATCCATGAATGGATATAGGTCATCAGACAGGGTGCTTATGTACGTGTCACCTGTCAGAGTCGTATCTAGACGTACCAGGGGTCCACTACAACTGCACACGCCTCACACCATTACAGAGCCTCCACCAGTTTGAACAATACCCTGCTGTAATGTAGGGCCATGGATTCCTGCGGTTGTCTCCATACCCGTATAGGTCCTTCTGCTCGATACAATTTGAAGCGAGACTCGTCCGTCCAGGCAACATGTTTCCAGTCATCAACACAGAACACCCATAGAACAGCTATAATATCCATATGATGGAGAAACTAAACCAACAAATATGTAAAAGTAAAATGGAATGAACATGCCACATGTACATAAGAACTTGCACAACAACACAGAAGAACGCAACACACAGCCGGCCGCGGTGGTCTCGCGGTTCTAGGCGCGCAGTCCGGAACCGTGCGACTGCTACGGTAGCAGGTTCGAATCCTGCCTCGGGCATGGATGTGTGTAATGTCCTTAGGTTAGTTAGGTCTAAGTAGTTCTAAATTCTAGGGAACTGATGACCACAGCTGTTAAGTCCCATAGTGCTCAGAGCCATTTGAACCATTTTTGAACGCAACACACAGACAATAGTCACTTGCCAGACACAGCAGTGCAACAACGTACACACGAAAGAAAATGGGACGGACTCACCTACAATAACAAAACTGTTCACAAAAGAGGCAACGTTTTAAATAAACAGAAACTTCAAATAGGATACAGGACGGACAACAAATGCAACACGGAAAACGCTCAGACACAGGAAATACCCACAGGTAAATTCAACAGATCAGGCTTATATGAAGTTACATACAACTACCTCGTCACATAGTATAAATAGCGCAACGTGCAGGAACTCTAAAACAATATGTTCAAAACACTTCAGAACTCCACACTCCCACAGCACATTTGATAATCACCTGTCAACTCAACCATAATTCAGCCAAAATAGAAGCAAGAATAATGATGTGTTTCCAATAGCCGCATACCTGTATGAAAATACTTGATTTGCGACTACCGGTTTCGCATCAGTATAGACGCATCTTCAGATTTAGCTATCAAAAAACACGTCAGTGTGTGAGATTTTTGAAATGGTAGAAATACAGAACCATAGTGTTGACGTTCAACGAGAAACAATGACGAGTATTCACAACGGTTATATTTCCATAAAGTTGATGGACAATTACGGATTCCCGGCTTTTGGAAAGTTATCCACGTTATAAGTCAAATCACAGCGATGGATGTTTATAATAATACTGAGTACACCCAAAAGATGCTTGTAAAAGTTTACAAAGCATTACTGCAGAATGAGCCACGCCTAGGAAAAGCGGTGCAAAACTAATAATAATGAATGGAACCTCACTGTGAACAGGGATAAAATCCCTAAAAATTACTTATCACTAATGGATCATAAACATTGAACAGAAGAAAACGTCCACATACAGAAGGCACTAGGAGAAGGAAAAATTCTAAATTAGTACACTTCACAACGCAATGATACACTGTTCAACATATTAAAAGAACTTAACTGAACAAAATTCAAATTTTGTGTCAAACCCACTTGAGAACAAGTGAATGCTAACTGGGACTGGACACACAACAGCAACATTTACATTGTGTTTTGGCAAAGTTGAAAAGCGTTATTTAGAAACGAAGTTGTGTAAAATACGTGTAGCGCTTGTGTGTACTTCTCAACAATTCTTGGGAACGCAGAATTTGCAAAAGCTAAACATAACTAACCACAATTATAGAAGTGAAATGTCTTCACGAGATAAAATTATAATTAAATATAAAGTGATATCTCGTCAATCAGTTTCACATCATTTAGCTGTAGATGACAAGCTGCTAGCACCAGTTAATGTTCAGAGGATATTCCGTAACACTATAAAATAACATTAAGATGACAACAGCAAATAAAATTACTTTTAGTCTTGATATTCATCGATTATCACTTAAATCATGTTTACATTTTACAGTTTTGAATAAAGAAAACCCACTGACGATGGTATAAAGCCACTGAAACATGTTTGGGCCTATATGATAAAAAACAGTGTATTTCAGAACAGGCGGACCTTATATCGAGTAACTGATCCCCTCCTTCAGTCAGGTTGTGCCACAAATTTCTTTTTTCCTCAATTCCATTCATTATTTCCTGTTTGTTATTCGATCTACCGATCTTATCTTCAGCATTCTTCAGTAACACCACATTTGAAAAAAAAATCTATTCTCTTATTGTCTGAACTGTTTATCATCCACGCTTGATTTCCGTACAAGGTTACACTCCAGAAATATCTTCACGAAAGATTTCCTAACACTTAAATGCACTTCTTCCCATTGCGAGTCCATATTTTACATCCTATTTCGGCCATAGTCAGTTATTTTTGCTGTCTATACGGCAAAACTCATCAACTACTTTTAGTGTGTCATTTCCTAATTTAATTCACTCAGCATCACCTGATTTAATTCCACTACATTACATTAATTCTGCTGATTTTCGTCTTACAATATTTTTTCAAGGCACTAACCAATCCGTTCCAATGCTCTTTTAAGTGCTTTGCTGTAGCTGGCAGAATTACAAAGTTATCGGTAAACCGCAATGTTTTTATTTGTTCTTCGTACAATTTGATTCAATTTCGAAATTTCTACTTGGTTTCCTTCACAGCTTGCTCTTTGTACAAACTAAATAACACCGTGGATACGCTACAATCGCCTTTCACTCCCTTCTCAACTACTGCTCCCCTTTAATGTCTTTCGATTCGTATCACCACAGTGTGGCGTCTGTACAAGTTATAAATAACCTTTCGGTCATAGTATTATGTCGCTGCAACTTTCAAAACTCAAAGAGCGTTCTGTGGTCAGCATTTTCAAAAGCTTCCTGTAAATCCAGAAATGTAATGAACGTACGTTTGAATTTCCTTAATCTATCTTCTAAGATTAGTAGTGGAGCCTCGAACATGCCTACATTTCTCAGGAACCTAAACTGATTTTGACTTAGGTCGTCTTCTAACACTTTTTCCATTCTTATGTAGATAATTCGTGTTAGTATTTTGCAGCCATGGCTTATTAAACTGATAGCTCAGTAATATTCACACCTGTCAGAACCTACTTGCTATGGAATTGGAATTATCATATTCTTTTTGAAGTCTGAGGGTATTTCGCCTGTCTCAGATACACTATATGATAAAAAGTATCCAGACACGCCCAAAAAATACACTCCTGGAAATGGAAAAAAGAACACATTGACACCGGTGTGTCAGACCCACCATACTTGCTCCGGACACTGCGAGAGGGCTGTACAAGCAATGATCACACGCACGGCACAGCGGACACACCAGGAACCGCGGTGTTGGCCGTCGAATGGCGCTAGCTGCGCAGCATTTGTGCACCGCCGCCGTCAGTGTCAGCCAGTTTGCCGTGGCATACGGAGCTCCATCGCAGTCTTTAACACTGGTAGCATGCCGCGACAGCGTGGACGTGAACCGTATGTGCAGTTGACGGACTTTGAGCGAGGGCGTATAGTGGGCATGCGGGAGGCCGGGTGGACGTACCGCCAAATTGCTCAACACGTGGGGCGTGAGGTCTCCACAGTACATCGATGTTGTCGCCAGTGGTCGGCGGAAGGTGCACGTGCCCGTCGACCTGGGACCGGACCGCAGCGACGCACGGATGCACGCCAAGACCGTAGGAACCTACGCAGTGCCGTAGGGGACCGCACCGCCACTTCCCAGCAAATTAGGCACACTGTTGCTCCTGGGGTATCGGCGAGGACCATTCGCAACCGTCTCCATGAAGCTGGGCTACAGTCCCGCACACCGTTAGGCCGTCTTCCGCTCACGCCCCAACATCGTGCAGCCCGCCTCCAGTGGTGTCGCGACAGGCGTGAATGGAGGGACGAATGGAGACGTGCCGTCTTCAGCGATGAGAGTCGCTTCTGCCTTGGTGCCAATGATGGTCGTATGCGTGTTTGGCGCCGTGCAGGTGAGCGCCACAATTAGGACTGCATACGACCGAGGCACACAGGGCCGACACCCGGCATCATGGTGTGGGGAGCGATCTCCTACACTGGTCATACACCACTGGTGATCGTCGAGGGGACACTGAATAGTGCACGGTACATCCAAACCGTCATCGAACCCATCGTTCTACCATTCCTAGACCGGCAAGGGAACTTGCTGTTCCAACAGGACAATGCACGTCCGCATGAATCCCGTGCCACCCAACGTGCTCTAGAAGGTGTAAGTCAACTACCCTGGCCAGAAAGATCTCCGGATCTGTCCCCCATTGAGCATGTTTGGGACTGGATGAAGCGTCGTCTCACGCGGTCTGCACGTCCAGCACGAACGCTGGTCCAACTGAGGCGCCAGGTGGAAATGGCATGGCAAGCCGTTCCACAGGACTACATCCAGCATCTCTACGATCGTCTCCATGGGAGAATAGCAGCCTGCATTGCTGCGAAAGGTGGATATACACTGTACTAGTGCCGACATTGTGCATGCTCTGTTGCCTGTGTCTATGCGCCTGTGGTTCTGTCAGTGTGATCATGTGATGTATCTGACCCCAGGAATGTGTCAATAAAGTTTCCCCTTCCTGGGAAAATGAATTCACGGTGTTCTTATTTCAATTTCCAGGAGTGTATTTTTATATTAGGTGTACTGTGCTGCCACCTACTGCCAGGTATTCCATATCAGTGACCTCAGTAGTCATTACACAGCGTGAGAGAGCAGAGAGAGAGCCGTGGTCAGGTGATTGGGTGTCACTTGTGTCATACGTCTGTTTGCGAGATTTCCACGCTCCTAAACATCCCTAGGTCCATTGTTTCCGATGTGATAGTTAAGTGGAAACGTGAAGGGACTTGTACAGCACAAAATCCTACAGGCCGACCTCGTCTATTGACTGACAGAGGCTGCCGACAGCTGAAAAGGGTCGTAATGTGTAATAGGCAGACATTTATCCAGACCATCACACAGTCATTACAGACTGCATCAGACTCCACTGCAAGTACAATGACACTTAGGTGGAAGGTGAGAAAACTTCGATTTCATGGTCGAGCGGCTGCTCATAAGCCACACATCACGCCTGTAAACGCTAAACGACGCCTCGCTTTGTCTAAGGAGCGTAAACATGGAACGGCTGAACAGTGTAAAAACGTTGTGTGGAGTGACGAATCACGGTACACAACGTGGCGATCCGATGGCAGGGTAGGGGTATGGCGGATGTCAGTGAACGTCATCTGCCAGCGTGTGTAGTGCTAACAGTAAAATCCGGAGGCGGTGGTTTCATGGTGTGATCGTGTTTTTCATGGCGGGGACTTGCACACCCTGTTGTTTTGCCGTGCTCTATCACAGTACAGGCCTACAGTACAAGCGCGTTCTTGCTTCCCACTGTTGAAGAGCAATTCGGGGATGGCGACTGCATCTTCCAGCACGATCGAGTACCTTTTCATAATGCTTGGCCTGTGGTGGAGTGGTTACAGGACAATAACATCCCTTTTTGACTGCCCTGCACAAAGTGCTGACCTGAATCCTATAGAACATCTTTGGACTGTTTTGGAAAGCCGACTTCATGCCAGACCTCACTGACCGACATCGATACCTCTCCTCAGTTCTGTACTCCTTGAAGAATGGGCTGCCATTCCCAAAGAAACCTTCCAGCACCTTATGGAACGTTTGCCTGCGAGAGTGGACGCTATCACCAAGGCTAAGGGTGGGCCAACACCACATTGAATTCCAGCATTACTGATGGGGGGTGCTACGAACTTGTAAGTCATTTTCAGCCATATGTTCGGATTCTTTTGATCATATAGTGTATCTTTCACAGTATCTGGAGTAATACCGTCATGATTGGCTCTCCGAGGGATATCAATAATTGTGAGAAAATTGTTTGCACTTAGCTCTTTCAGATTCTGTCAGATTCCTGTTGCAGTATCACACCTCCCGTCTCATATTCACCAGTTTCATCTTCTCTTCCTGTAACATCGTCCTCTAGTTTGTTTCCCTTATATAAATCCCCTGTATGTGATTTCTGCCCTTCAGCCTCCCCTTCTTTCCTTAGTACTGACTGCCATCTGATTTATTGATATTGTTATGTCAGTATAATTTACACTGAGGTGGGATACCACGGCTTAGTGGAGCAACTCGATGTGGGATGGACTCAATAAGTCACTGGAATTCCATAGCATAAATACTGAGCCATTACGCCTCTATAGCCATCTATAACTGTGAAAGTGTTGCAGGTGTAGTATTTTATGCACGAATTGAATGGATCTCTCGATTATGTCCCATAAATGTTCGATCGGATCCGTGTCGGGCGATCTGGGTGGCCAAATTATTTGCTCGAGTTGCCCAGAATATTCCTCAAACCAGTCGCAAACACCTGTGGCCCGGTGACATGGCAAATTGTCGTACATAAAAGTTCCCTCGTTGTTTGCCTGAAAATGGTCTCCAAGTAGCCGAACATAACCATTCTGTCACTGACCGGTTTAGCTGGACCAGAGGACCCAGATCATTCTATGTAAACACATCCCACACCATTATGGAGCCACCACCAGCTTGTACAGTGACTTGTTGACAACTTTTGTACACGGCTTCGTGAGGTCTGAGCCACACTCGAACCCTGCCACCAGCTCTTACCAGCTAATGTCGGGACTCATCTTACCAGGCTACAGTTTTGCAGTCGTCTATGTTCCAACGGAAATGGTGAGCAGCCCAGGAAAGACGCTTCAGGCGACCTCGTGCTGCCATGTCCCACATTGATTTCTATGGTTACTTCACGCAGTTTTGCTTGTCTGTTAGTACTGACAATCCTAAGCAAACGCCACTGCTCTCGGTCTTAAGTGAAGGCCGTCAGCTACCGCGTTGTCCATGGTGAGAGGTAATGCCTGAAATTTTGTATTCTTGGCACGTTTCTAGCATTTGTAGACTTAGAGAAAGCTTTTGACAATGTTGACTGGAATACTCTCTTTCAAATTCTGAAGGTGGCAGGTGTAAAATACAGGGAGCGAAAGGCTATTTACAATTTGTACAGAAACCAGATGGCAGTTATAAGAGTCGAGGGACATGAAAGGGAAGCAGTAGTTGGGAAGGGAGTGAGACAGGGTTGTAGCCTCTCTCTGATGTTTTCAATCTGTATATTGAGCAAGCAGTGAAGGAAACAAAAGAGAAACTCGGAGTAGGTATTAAAATCCATGGAGAAGAAATAAAAACTTTGAGGTTCGCCGATGACATTGTAATTCTGTCAGAGACAGCAAAGGACTTGGAAAAGCAGTTGAATGGAATGGATAGTGTCTTGAAAGGAGGATATAAGATGAACATCAACAAAAGCAAAACGAGGATAATGGAATGTAGTCGAATTAAGTCAGGTGATGCTGAGGGAATTAGATTAGGAAATGAGTAGTAAAGGAGTAGTAAAGGAGTTTTTCTATTTGGGGAGCAAAATAACTGATGATGGTCGAAGTAGAGAGGATATAAAATGTAGACTGGCAATGGCAAGGAAAGCGTTTCTGAACAAGAGAAATTTGCTAACATCGAGTATAGATTTAAGTGTCAGGAAGTCGTTTCTGCAATATTTGTATGGAGTGTAGCCATGTATGGAAGTGAAACGTGGACGACAAATAGTTTGGACAAAAAGAGAATAGAAGCTTTCGAAATGTGGTGCTACAGAAGAATTCTGGAGATTAGATGGGTAGATCACATAACTAATGAGGAAGTATTGAATAGGATTGGGGAGAAGAGAAGTTTGTGGCACAACTTGACAAGAAGAAGGGACCGGTTGGTTGGACATGTTCTGAGGCATCAAGGGATCACCAGTTTAGTATTGGAGGGCAGCGTGGAGAGTGAAAATCGTAGAGGGAGACCAAGGGATGAATACACTAAACAGATTCAGAATGATGTAGGTTGTGGTAGGTACTGGGAGATGAAGAAGCTTGCACAGGATAGAGTAGCATGGAGAGCTGCATCAAACCAGTCTCAGGACTGAAGACCACAACAACAACATGGCACAATCTTGGATCTCGGAATACTGAATTCCCTAACGATTTCCGGAATGGAACGTCCCACGCTCCTAGCTCCAACTACATACCGCATTCAAAGTTATTTAATTCCCGTCGAGAGGCCATAATCACGTCGGAAACATTTTCACGTGAATCACCTAAGTGCAAATGACAGCTCCGACAGTGCACTGCCCTTTTACACCTTGTATACGCGATAATACCGCCATCTGTAGATGTGCATATCGGTATCCATGACTTTTATCACCTCATTGTAAATGCTCTTGCCGCAGAAAGAAGTAACTGATGCGCTTTACTTGTCGATGGGCCCTCGAATAATGAGAAGCAACAGTCCCGTGACTTGCAGAAAAGCGAGGACTACGTCACCACCACCAGCAGACTCCGGCACCGCATGGGCGATCGTGATCGTGGGAGCGGCTAAGGAGAGCGTTCTCAGGTCCGCACCAGCTCGTGGGAGCCTCCAACCGCTAGCTGTTAGCTGCTCAGCGGAACTGTGGCCAGCTGAGAACGGGAAGCCGTAAACCTAGTCTTGCCGGTAGCAGGCGCCCATTACTGCAGCAGCATCACCACCACCTGCTGGGGTTTCCTGCTTTCCAGCGTCCGTTTCAGTGTCAGACCAATGCAACTGACGGACGTAGAGGCAATCTCGCTATTTACATCGTTTTTCCTTCAATAAGCAGGAAAACTGAGTTTCAAAGTAAAATTTGTAGTCAGTCACGGGGAATCAGTTATACCTGTCCAGTATCTCCGGTTTCTGTTCAGAGGCTAAGACTGGATAGCATTTTCCGAAACTGCGGGCCATTTGCAACTGAAAACACATCCAACACGCTAGTGCGACTAGACAGGGTGTTACTGTGAGATTTTCATGTACGATACGGTACGTGAATGAATTTGAAATTGGGGACCCAGTCCAGTCTCGACCGAAGAAGGAGCTATAACCGATAATAAGAAAATTTCAGTTCATTAGGTGAGTAGGATAAATCTCCAAGTAGGCACATTGTTGAAGGTAAAATCTTGTAAGTTGTTAGGCCGCGTCACGTTCCTCTTCACTTTCTTCTACACAATCGTCGTTTCGACACCTCTGTTGGGAACAGCCACTAAATCCTGCAGACGCACATAGACACATTCTTGTAGGTATCCAACGTGACGTTCGCGTCCCCCAAATTTTTGCAGACAGCACATCATCGCGTACGTAACTCCTTCAACAATCCCCGTGTTGTTCGAACAACGTCAGCGAGTGAGGTGAGACAGAGCTTAACATTGGACTTGTATTTGGGAGGACCGTGGTTGATATCCCCGTCCGGCCATTCACATTTAGGTTTCCATGATCTTATATTTCTCAAGGTGAATGGTGGAAGAGTTCTTTGAAATCGCACTAGCTACTGCATTCACCATCATTATCCAGTCCAAGATAATGCTCCATACTTAACGACCACGTCGTCGTCGTGACGTTCAACCATAACGTACCTCCCCTTTTTTTCAGATAAAGCCACTGGCACCGATTATTCTTGACAGAGGTTCCTCTACAGTGTAACAAGTTTGTATCACACTTCTCACACGACCCCAGAAGTTCATGTCTGATCAGGAGAACGAGCCGGCTGCGAAACATGACCCCTTTTGCGTATCCATCTTTCCGACGTAGGTGTTGTGGAGCAAGATGTGCAGAAAGTGCTGAGACTCCGACATCTACATGAAGAAGTACGACATCTTCCAACATCGTGCGACACACTGGACACTGGTGTTGGTATGGCAGAGAGAGAAAATACACGCCCACATTAAGCAGTCATTGGCTATACCCAGCCACAAGTTCACAGCCAATCTACTGCGCCGCAATTAGATATCTAATCAATGGTCTGCACTCGAGGTTTCCTGGATCTTGTCGACCATACGCGACAGATACGTAAAAGGACAACTGTGCCACAGTAGCTCGACCTCATTTCTCTAGAAGCTCTGTCGTTTAAGCCCAGAGTAAGTGCGTTTGTTTCTGAAGTTACGACCAGGGGCGATTCGACAACATTTTTCCCTACAAGCGACTTACATTTGGGCACTTCCCCTTTTCCCTCGTACACTTGAACCTTTGTTAGTTTTCCTTACTAATTAGGTACGTACTGTATACATCAACTTCGGCGTTCTAGGCACCTCCCACACCTTGGCGCCAAAAGCGGCGGTTGGTTTCGCTTGGGACTTAAACCGACCCTGGTTGCGATCCTCTTTCCCTTTGGTTCACGACTGAAACTTCTAGCTAATTTTACGGACAACGAGCATCATTTAGACAAATCAGGTCCACGTATCATACTAATAAGATCATTTTGCGTAGAGTTAGTAAGTTTAAAGGCGGCCGTTTCGTAACGAACGATTTTCATACGTCGCAGAGCTGCACTGCACTCGGCGGTAGTCACTTATTAGTTCACGGAGAGACAGTCGCGAGTCGCCTTTGCCAAAAACAAGGAAGAGCTGGTTTATCTTACAGCTAGGTGATAGTTTTGACTGGAGCTGAGAAATGAGAGCTCTAGGCGGCAGAGTTTGTTTCGGTTCCGTCTTGCTTTTGAAATACAAAGACACTCGTCTCGTCCTCCACCCTGGCCAGCAGACTGCAGTAAGCAGCAACTCAGACATTTGTCTTGCGTTTAATGTACACGCATTCGACCAGCAATCTTCAGTGTAATGGTGAGGTTTCGGCAAGCAACGAAAATTCATTTCAGTTGCATTCATATGGTTGGGAGGCATGATAACATTCACGTCGTTCACGTCAGTAAAATCTTGTCTTTTCAGTTCCTGGATTTCACATACAGTCTACTGGGTCTTTGTTCTCATTTTCAGTTGCTTCAGAATGGTGATCTGAATCTCCATCTTTGCTATACCTCAGTAATTCAAGCGACTTACAAGCAGTTACTCTCACATGCGAGTTAATGGCACATGCGTGCGCACTAGTATTTATTGTTTTATAAGAGAAAGAAACTGCAAAAGGGTGGGAACTTAAGGAGATGGGACCTGGATAAACTGAAAGAACCAGAGGTTGTACAGAGTTTCAGGGAGAGCATAAGGGAACAATTGACAGGAATGGGGGAAAGAAATACAGTAGAAGAAGAATGGGTAGCTTTGAAGGATGAAGTAGTGAAGGCAGCAAAGGATCAAGTAGGTAAAAAGACGAGGGCTAGTAGAAATCCTTGGGTAACAGAAGAAATATTGAATTTAAGTCATGAAAGGAGAAAATATAAAAATGCAGTATATGAAGCAGGCAAAAAGGAATACAAACGTCTCAAAAATGAGATCGACAGGAAATGCAAAATGGCTAAGCAGGGATGGCTAGAGGACAAATGTAAGGATGTAGAGGTCTATCTCACTAGGGGTAAGATAGATACTGCCTACGGGAAAATTAAAGAGACTTTTGGAGATAAGAGAACCACTTGTATGAACATCAAGAGCTCAGATGGAAACCCAGTTCTAAGCAGAGAAGGGAAAGTAGAAAGGTGGAAGGAGTATATAGAGGGTCTATACAACCGCGATGTACTTGAGGACAATATTATGGAAATGGAAGAGGATGTAGATGAAGATGAAATGGGAGATACGATACTGCGTGAAGAGTTTGACAGAGCACTGAAAGACCTGAGTCGAAACAAGGCCCCCGGAGTAGACAACATTTCATTGGAACTACTGACGGCCTTGGGAGAGCCAGTCCTGACAAAACTCTACCACTGGTGAGCAAGATGTATGAGACAGGCGAAATATCCTCAGACTTCAAGAAGAGTATAATAATCCCAATCCCAAAGAAAGCAGGTGTTGACAGATGTGAAAATTACCGAACAATCAGTTTAATAAGCCACAGCTGCAAAATACTAACACGAATTCTTTACAGACGAATGGAAAAACTGGTGGAAGCCGACCTTGGGGAAGATCAGTGGATTCCGTAGAAATACTGGAACACGTGAGGCAATACTGACCTTACGACTTATCTTAGAAGAAAGATTAAGAAAAGGCAAACCTACCTTTCTAGCATTTGTAGACTTATAGAAAGCTTTTGACAATGTTGACTGGAATACTCTCTTTCAAATTCTAAAGGTGGCAGGGGTAAAATACAGGGAGCGAAAGGCTATTTACAATTTGTACAGAAACCAGATGGCAGTTATAAGATTCGAGGGACATGAAAGGGAAGCAGTTGTTGGGAAGGGAGTAAGACAGGAATGTAGCCTCTCCCCGATGTTATTCAATCTGTGTATTGAGCAAGCAGTAAAGGAAACAAAAGAAAAATTCGGAGTAGGTATTCAAATCCATGGAGAAGAAATAAAAACTTTAAGGTTCGCCGATGACATTGTACTTTTGTCAGAGACAGCAAAGAACTTGGAAGAGCAGTTGAATGGAACGGATAGCGTCTTGAAAGGAGGATATAAGTTGAACATCAACAAAAGCAAAACGAGGATAATGGAATGTAGTTGAATTAAGTCGGGTGATGCTGAAGGAATTAGATTAGGAAATGAGACACTTAAAGTAGTAAAATAGTTTTGCTATTTGGGGAGCAAAATAACTGATGATGGTCGAAGTAGAGAGGATATAAAATGTAGACTGGCAATGGCAAGGATAGCGTTTCTGAAGAAGGGAAATTTGTTAACATCGAGTATAGATTTAAGTGTCGGGAAGTCATTTCTGAAAGTATTTGTATGGAGTGTAGCCACGTATGGAAGTGAAACATGGACGATAAATAGTTTGGACAAGAATAGAATAGAAGCTTTCGAAATGTGGTGCTACAGAAGAATGCTGAAGATTAGATGGGTAGATCACATAACTAATAAGGAAGTATTGAATAGGATTGGGGAGAAGAGTAGTTTGTGGCACAGCTTGACCAGAAGAAGGGATCGGTTGGTAGGACATGTTCTGAGGCATCAAGGGATCACCAATTTATTATTGGAGGGCAGCGTGGAGGGTAAAAATCGTAGAGGGAGGCCAAGAGATGAATACACTAAGCAGATTCAGAAGGATGTGGGTTGCAGTAGGTACTGGGAGATGAAGAAGCTTGCACAGGACAGAGTAGCATGGAGAGCTGCATCAAACCAGTCTCAGGACTGAAGACCACAACAACAACAACAAGAGATTTTCAGCAAGTCTGCATATACGTTCATACTGATGCAGTTCTCCGAGACACGTTGTGGCTGACACGACCTAATTGCAAGTCATCGCATTCGTCACATGAGATGAGTGTTTCAGGCCCTTAGGCAATAAAGGTAAAACCGACAAAAACATTTGCTTTGCACAACTCGAAGGTACTATACTTTGAGGCCGTATAGTATGTGGTTTGCATGTTCAGCATTCAGTTGTGCTATTTTCGACTAACTTCCTCCTGTTTTCGTTGCAATTTGCATAAGCTTCCCCATCTCCAGTTGCTATTTGAAAGTCAGATCGCTTTATAAAAAAAGTGGCTCAGAGCACTATGGAACTTAACATCCGAGGTCATCAGTCGCTTAGACTTAGAACTTCTTAAACTTACCTAACCTAAGGACATCACACACATTCATGCCCGAGGCAGGATTCGAACCTGCGACCGTAGCAGTCGAGCGGTTCCGGACTGAAGCGCCTAGAATCGCTCGGCCACAACGCCCGCCTATCGCTTTATCACTGGATCAAATTCACCGCCTGGGGGAGTATTTCAAGGGTAACCTGTGTTCGTAATCTTATACGAACACTAGTGTCTAGTTTCAAAACGAAAGGCAACTTACAACTTTTAGGGTGTTAGGATTTGGCGTTTATCACATTCACAGTAGAAAAGTTCAATTACATAAACTAAATCATGACTTGACGATTTGAAGCTCAAAACAACAACCGAAATGAAAAATTAACTCTGTATGCAGATGAGCATCTTAACCAATAAAAGTTGTCGGTATGTTTATGGAATGTCTTCTTCGAATTAGTATATACTGACTCCTACTAAAATATTTACTGTTCCTCCTAAACTCGTGTATGTCTAACGTGGCACTCTCTCGATAATAATGTCTCAGGTGTACATCAGTGAACCAAAAGTAAACATAGAAATCGAGAATATTCGCAATATTTTTTGGTGTTGCTCGTGGTCCGATTTAACAGAGGACCATAAGTCCTTAATCTGGTCGGTCAAAATAAACAATAAACAGTTCAGCTACACCACCCATCTAAACCGCCCAGATAAAGAAAACTTGCAACACTGGCCAAAAGTTTCCTCGACACAACAAAATGAGGACCCAGTCTCTCAGCAGGAGAAATTTTCTTGATGATGACAACAAATGCGCTCGGACATACTTGATCATTATTTTTTACGATATAAAGTTTTACGTCCTTGATAATGAAATGTGAATATACAAGCCGACAAAACAGTGAAGGGGAAGAGAAAACGAAATGAAACATCAAAGATTGACACATCACGTGTTGCCATTTTAGAGATTATAAAATCGAGTGAGATTTAGAAACAACCTCGCAGTATGAGCTCACTGATCGGTATGATGTCACACGCTGTGTGGCGTGAGTGCATGCAATGATTCGGTTTGGAAGGGTGTCATAAAGCAACGGCGTCCTCTCCTGAGGGAAGCTCGCGCGCAAATGTACTTGTTCCGTGATATCCTGGATGCTGGAAAGGAAAGGAGTTGACGTCCGAACTAAACTGCTACATGTTCTATTGGCGACAGATCTGGGGATATTGTTGGACACGTAAGTCCCTCTGCATCACGGAGATACATCATAGAGACACGCGCTATGTGTGGACGAGCATTTTCCTGTTGAAAAATGGCACCGTGATATTGTCACCTGAGAGTGAACACATGAGGCCTTTGATGGTTGTGATTCACCATTGTGCCGTCAAGAGTCTTCTCAGTCACCAACTGTAACCTGCAGTCATACCCTATGGCTCTCCACACTATTACACGAAGAATAACACCGCTGTGCTTCTGCAAAACACTAGTACGAGTAGAATGGTGTGACTTATCCGGTCGCTAACATACTCACTGACGATGGTCATCCATAGTAGTGCAGAACCGCCGTTCATCGTGAGCCCAATGCAACGCCATTGATCAGCAGTCCATGCTTCCTAGTCACAGCACCACTCCAAACCCAGCCGTTCGTGATGTGGTGCTAAAGGCAGCCTCCATGTGGAACGGTAATTCCCTAGTCTGGCTGCTGCTATTTACCGACCAATGGTGCGGTATCACACAGAATGATCCGACGGGTCAATTACTTGTCCTCGGATGGCAGGTGCATATGTGGAGGAGTTACCATGTGCTTGATGTGTAGTAAGGCGATCCTCCCTTGTGGGTCTGAGATTTAGTTGGACGGAACCTCGACGAAGAGTACGCCTCTCTTCACGGTTCCACGCAGTGTAATAGAGGGTCACAAATCTCGACATAGCACCATTCGACCAGCCAGTCAAATGCATACCCACAATGAGCTCTTTCAAACTCCGACAGGTGCTCACACGAATACCCCACATTTCCGTGTCGCTCACAGTCATCACTCACTTCACAAAAGAAGACCTAATAAATATTCCAGAATTCGAATCGAGAATAGCTGCCAACATGAGTAACGTACAGGTAAATACTCTCGGAGTAGTGAAGCAACTTGAATCACTTAATAAAAGCAAGTATTCTGGTCCAGACTGTATACCAGTTAGGTACATTTCGGAGTATGCTGATGCCTTAGCTCCATACTTAACAATCATATACAGCCATTCGCTCGACGAAAGATCCGTACCCAAAGACTGGAAAGTCGCACGGGTCATACCAATATTCGAGACAGGTAGTAGGAGTAATCCACTAAGTTACAGGCCTCTATCGTTAACGTCGATATGCAGCAGGATTCTGGAACATAAATTGTGTTCGAACATTATGAATTACCTCAAAGAAAACGGTCTATTGACACACAGTCAACACGGGTTTAAAAACCATCGTTCCTGTGAAACACAACTATCTCTTTTTTCACATGAAGTGTTGAGTGCTATTGAGAAGGTACTTCAGATAGATTCCGTATTTCTGAATCTCCGGAAGGCTTTTGACACTGTACCACACAAGCGACTCGTAGTGAAATTGCGTGCTTATGAAATATGGTCTCAGTTATGTGACTGGATTCGTGATATCCTGTCAGAAGGTCACAGTTCGTAGTAATTGACGGAAAGTCATCGAGTAAAACAGAAGTGATATCTGCCGTTCCCCAAGGTAGTGCTATAGGCCCTTTGCTGTTCCTTATCTATATAAACGATTTGGGAAACATCTGAGCAGCCGTCTTCGGTTGTTTGCAGATGAAGCTGTCGTTTATCAGCTGATAAAGTCATCAGAAGATCAAAACAAACTGCAAAACGATTTAGAAAATATATCTGATTGGTGCGAAAAGTGGCGGTTGACCCTAAATAACGAAAAGTGTGACGTTATCCAAATGAGTACTAATAGGAACTCGTTAAACTTCAGTTACACGGTAAATCAGTCAAATCTAAAAGCCGTAAATTCAACTAAATGCCTAGGTATTACTAAGTATACAACTTAAATTGGACGGAAGACATAGAATATGTTGCGGGGAAGGATAACCAAATACTGAGTTTTATTGGCAGGAGACTTAGAAAATGTAACAGAACTACGAAGGAGATTGCCTACACTACGCTTGTCCGCCCTCATTTAGAATACTGCTGCGTGGTGTGGGACCCGTACCACATAGGACTGACGGAGTACATCGAAAAAGTTCAAAGACAAGCAGCACGTTCTGTATTATAGCGAAATACTGGAGAGAATGTCACAGAAATGATACAGGATTTGAGCTGGACATCATTAAAAGAAAGACGTTTTTCGTTGCGACGGAATCTTCTCACGAAATTCCAACCACCAGCTTTCTCCTCTGAATGCGAAAATATTTAGATGACACCGACCTACATAGGGAGGAACGATCACCACGATAAAATAAGAGAATCAGAGCTCGTACTGAAAGATATAGGTGTTCATGCTTTCAGCGCGCTATACGGGATTTGAATAATAGAGAATTGTGAATGTGGTTAGTTGAACCCTCTGTCAGGCACTTAAATGTGATTTGCAAAGTATCCATGTAGATGTAGAACATCTGACGCTATCCAGGTCTCTTATACACGCTACCAGGCCTCGCAGCAACACTTCGTACGAAAAACACCATCGCGCTCTGGTGAACGTTGTACCTGTCACAGACAATTTAAATACTCGCCGACAGTGTGTAGGTATATGAACTTACATTGACATCCGACTGTATGTTGCGGGTGCTTCATTTTTTTCTGTCAGCGATTGTACTATTGGAAGGACATTATTGAGAGCACTCAACAGGAAAGAAACATAAAATTTTCTCAAATAAAAAACTAGCGCATTGAGGACAGCAATTAGATACATGAGCCTTTATGGGGAGGCATGCCGATGGTAACTCATCCTACACACCGACTGCATATGGAGAAGTGATGAACAATTTTGGGAAAGGACTGGTGTAAAATGACACTGATACACTGCTAGATGCAGTACTTGTAACTTGTGGAGCACACATGTAGGTGCAGATGCAAATATGGAACTCACCAGTAGTGACGAGGCCGCTCCTCCTGTTGTTCCCCGGTGGTGGGGGCAGGTCCACCGGTGGCGGCACTGGCCTGGTCAGCGGGGGCGGCGGGGGTGGCGACCGCCGGAAGCCGCTGGGGCCGCCGCCCATGCGTCGCCTCAGCTCCTGAGCCTGCGGCGCTCCTCCCACCTGTAAAGTCAACGTTTCAGTATCTCACGAAGCCAGTATGAATTTGGAAGCAGAGATTGCAGCGGTATCCGAGTCAGTGCATTCGCATCACGCCCACACGAGGCGCCAGCTGGACCCACTCTCCAGCAAACAGACGTTGGCCACCTACCGCCAGCTTTAGACTAGCGTTCAGCTCAACAAGCTGGCACTCCGCTGTCTCTAGATGAAGTCTTCGAGCTCGCAGCATTCCAGTTCTAGCCTAACTACCTGCCATTCTTATTTTCAACTACGCTTAAGGGCGAGGCGGTTGTTGCGAGGTGTTTTGCTGCTTTGGACGAGAACTTAAAAATGATGCCACACCCGTCCCCTCCCCTCTCCACCACCAAGATCCAACGGCACAACAATGAAAATCTCCTATTATACTTTTAGTCATTAAACTAAGGAGGCCAGACGTCGTCATTTTCTGGGGACAGTCCTCAATTTTCATGCTTTGTCCTCAGTTCCTTTACAATTGATTGCGGATAACAAATTTCCTCAATTTCTTATTCTCTGTCTTTAATTTTCATACTTTTCCCTCAATGCCTTTAATACTGGTTGAGAATAGCACATGTCCTCAATTTTTTATGCCTCGTTCTCAGTTTTAGAAATTTTCAAAAATAATTGCAGAAAGGAGAATGTGCTGAAACTTTTAAACTAGAACTCAATCTAATATACAATGAAACGCCGAAGAGACTGGTTACAGGCATGCACATTCAAATACAGAGATATGTAAACAAGCAGAATACTGTGTTGCGATCGGCAACGCCTATATAAGACAAAAAGTGTCTGGCGCAGTTGTTAGAACGGCTATTGCTGCTACAATAGCAGGTTATCAAGATTTAAGTGAGTTTGAACGTGGTGTTTACAGTGCAGCCATCAAGGCACACGAAGGGGCTTTCCACTCCGAAAGCCCATATCGATGACGTTTTCATGTGTGGGTGTTTCGCGCCACCGTAGTTTATTTTGATGTACAAAGTGATGCAGATAAATTTCTTAGTCGAAAAGTGTTTCATAGTATTCTTACTCACAACAATTCAATCGTAGCGATAGGGATGAACCTCTGAGCCTCTGACTACTGTGACGGGAAAAATTCTTTTTATCTCTATTCTTGTATGAGTATCGTGTATGTTTGTGTGAGCTTTTCGCATGGGCGCGTAAGATTTCCTTTTAATTTATCACCGCAATGCACTGCAGCACTGAATATAACAGTAAAAAAAGTGAGTTAATTAATTGCATAGCAGGCCAGACACATCATAGCTTAGAATTACTTTGTGAATTTTTAATATGATGTTTTATTTTAATAAACTACGTTAAACTGTGATGACTGTTTCTCATACAAACGCCACCACTTTAGTAAGATTATTTCTAATACATCCCACCTGGAGTTTCTGACGCGCAAAAGGCAGGCATTGTATTTCTAGACTTTGTCTGATTGTATTATTCTTTTTGTTGAAGCTTAAGATCCTACTTGCTCTGAATTATTTGATTTAACGTTTGTACTTAAATTGTTACCATATGCTCATTCCATATATTCACTTGGATCTTTTTATTAATATTAACAGGTTAGTTATGTTTACCAATTCAGTGATTAATTCAGTACTTATATTAAATTTTCCCAATTTTAATTAAATTGGGTGGCGACCCAGAAAAATTTTGTGGCACACGAAACTTACAGTATACCTCAGAGGTCAACACTGCCTAACTTCACTTTCCAAATAACCATTTACCCGTTACAACCACTTACCGTGACCGATGGGAAAATCCTCTTACTGCTGCGACTGCCTTCACTAGCACACACTTCAGTCTCTAATGTGTCATCCTAGACGTCATATCAAACACGAACGTTGTGATCCGTTTTAATGACAGAGCGTGGCACGCAATGAACATCTGAGAAAATGACCCCTTTTATACCAAATGTAAAGTACGTCATGTTTATTACACGGATGACTATGATTATTAGTAGCGTAGTTTACTGCTGGGTTTTTTGGTGTAATGTAGCTGTTAGAAGTTTTCTCTTCCTAAAACCTGGTACCATAGCAACAACCTTTTTACACTCACTACACCGAACGACCAATGCCGGGTGAACTAGTGGCACAGGGGCAGATGCAGTTAATAAAAAACCGTCTTGTGCTTTACTAGTCAACCGCTACCACAAATAGTTTATTGCCACAAACATTATATTGCCACTTATAGATGGTTATGCATGGGAAACAAGCTCTTGTAGGAGTAACGTACACTGCTGATGGAACATTTAATTTACCCTGAACTGCACCTTGTAATAAATCCCATGGAAGTTCAGACACTAGTACCAATATTCAACAGGTAACACTCAATCACAGTAAACATTGCGAGATCAGACACAAATGTGTAGCTTATTACTCGACTACGGACTTAGTAGTGCTCACAGCGTTACATTTTAATATCATATCAAGCTCAGTTCGGTGTGATTGTATTAGCAAGATCATGTCTGAACAACTACTGTTCACCTCTGCTCACCTCGTAGGCATTGCAAATGGTTCAAATGGCTCTGAGCACTATGGGACTTAACATCTATGGTCATCAGTCCCCTAGAACTTAGAACTACTTAAACCTAACTAACCTAAGGACATCACACACATCCATGCCCGAGGCAGGATTGGAACCTGCGACCGTAGCAGTCGCGCGGCTCCGGACTGAGCGCCTAGAACCGCTAGACCACCGCGGCCGGCGTAGGCATTGCAGACTTTGAATAAATGTTTCCAAATCTTCGTGTACCTTCGGGTATTCGCATTACAAATGTCATTTGTTTTAGTTAACCGTTAAATGAAAATGTTAGTAAATTAGGGTTATGCAGTCAGTAAACAAGTAGAGATTGCCTGAGACCACTGTATTTTGTACTTAGCGGCTCTAGTTAATAATTAACAATAAGTATTACTCATTTGGCGACATTAGCCAGCGTTGGTGTCCTCTCTACGATCAGCTTATGACTAACTGCCTGTCGTTAAACTGCGCACAGTGTTCACCTCTATAGGGTGAGTGAATAAATTGATATTTCTAAAGAGTCGTTCTGCTCGTGTTTTTAATAAGATTTTATTTATTGCGAGCTTTGATGTCTGCTAGTAAAGAAATGAAAACGTGTTGAGTTGTATACTGGAGATGTCACACAGTATACGAGCGAGTACTTTGACTCATACGCCTGGCTCAACTTTTTCTGTTCTTCTAGTGTATAACGACAGTCCTCACTACTGCAAGAAGAAACAAAAATTAAAAAAGGTAACGGAGTTCAAGAGAGATATGAAAAGTAATAGTAGGAGATGAACTGGCCATATAGGTGTTCAAGGTTTAGCTATTAAAATATCGTACAGAGAGTAACATAGCAACTAAGAGTGAAACGTGATAGTGAACAGTTTAAGGAATACAGAAAAAATGGGTAATCACATAGTAAGTAGGTGAGAGATCAATAATAAACTTGAGTTCGACTTCCAGGAAATATGAATATGGCAATGTAAAGGGACGCGGTTCGGCAGTCGTCTGGTCTATTAAATAAACCGTGATCAACCTTTCAAAGGACCAGAAAAGCTCACCGAATTCGGTAATAGCGTGAGTTTTGTGTTGATGTTGGTTCCACTTTCCTCGAACCTAGTCTGGATGAAGACCGAGCGGAAGGTCTTGGAGAAAGCCCTGACGCACTTCGAGGTGCAAACCTACCGTCTGGTTAGCGCCCGCATTGTGGCCATTCGCATCTTGCCAGAAGCCGGATGCCTTACGGACACTGTTGTATGCACACAGAAAGCCGCTTTCTAAACAGGACCCCAGACTGCGACGCGAACACCCACATCTTTTACTCTTTTGACGAGGAACAGCACATCACAAACGTGATATTCCAAGCTAATTTTCAGTGAAAAACTTACAAGGGCCAATACAGCAGAAACGTCGGTCCGAAAACAGCCGAATTTTGTTACCTTTTTTAGGGTTCCGTAATTCAGTCTGTAAAAAAGGAATCTTTATGAGATCACACAGTTGTCTGTCCTTCTGTCTGTCTGTCTTTTTCTCAGGAACGGGTATACCACCAAATTGAAATTTATGCTGCACACTGAGGTCTACGATTTCTTGGCGACGTAAAAAAGTGAAGCTGCTAAGTCAGTGCAGTCAAAAGCTACCGCCATTTCTGTAACATATTTTGATACTCGCAAACTCAGACATCAAAACCTACAGTGTACTTACCACCCGTTTACCTAGAACCACTAGATCTGCTAAGAAGCAAGGTTTTACAGTACAGGTAACGGAAGGAAACCCGAAAATCGTTGATTTCTAAATGTATCACATGAACAAAATTTTGTCATATGTTATGAGACTGTCTGTCTGATCATCCGCCTGTTAAGACCCCTCTTCCTCAGGAACGAGTAGACGTATCGAGATGAAATTTTTCTCATATACTAAGATCTATGGTCCCTTAGCGGTATAATAAAAGTTACAGTAATGGTCATTAAAATTCCTACACCACGAAGATGACGTGCTACAGACGCGAATTTGACCGACAGGAAGAAGCTGCTGTGATACGCAAATCATTAGCTTTTCAGAGAATTCACACAAGGTAGCGCCGGTGGCGACATCTACAATGCACTGACATGAGGAAAGTTTCCAACCGATTTCTCATACACAAACAGCAGTTGACCGGCGTTGCCCGGTGAAACGTTGTTGTGATGCCTCGTGTAAGGAGGAGAAATGCGTACCATCACCTTTCCGACTTTGATAAAGGTCGGATTGTAGCATATCGCGATTGCGGTTTATCGGATCGCGACATTGCTCCTCGCGTTAGTCGAAATCCAATGACGGTTAGCAGAATATGGAATCGGTGGGTTCAGGAGTGTAATACGGAACGCCGTGCTGGATCCCAACGCCCTCGTATCACTAGCAGTCGAGATGACAGGCATCTTATCCGCATGGCTGTAACGCATCTTGCAGCCACGTCTCGATCCCTGAGTCAACAGATGAGGACGTTCGCAAGACAACAACCATCTGCACGAACAGTTCGACGACGTTTGCAACACCATGGACTATCAGCTCGGAGACCATGGCTGCGGTCACCCTTGACGCTGCATCACAGACAGGAGCGCCTGCGATGGTGTACTCAACGACGAACCTGGATGCAAGAATGGCGAATCCATTTTTTCGGATGAATCCAGGTTCTGTTTACAGCATCATGATGGTCGCATCCGTGTTTGGCGACATCGCGGTGAACGCACATTGGAAGCGTGTATTCGTCGTCGCCATACCGGCGTATCACCGGGCGTGGTGGTATGGGGTGCCATTGGTTACACGTCTCGGTCACCTCTTGTTCGCGAGGACGGCACTTTGAATAATGGGCGTTACATTTCAGATGTGTTACGACCCGTGGCTCTACCGTTCATTCGATCCCTGCGAATCCCTACATTTCAGCAGGATAATGCACGACCGCATGTTGGACGTCCTTTACGGGCCTTTCTTGATATAGAAAATGTTCGACTGCTGCCCTGGCCAGCACATTCTCCAGATCTCTCACCAATTGAAAACGTCCGGTCAATGGTGGCCGAGCAACTGGCTCGTCACAGTATGCCAGTCACTACTCTTGATGAACTGTGGCATCGTGTTGAATCTGCATAGGCAGCTGTAGCTGTACACGCCATCCAAGCTCTGTTTGACTCAATGCCCAGGCGTATCAATGCCGTTATTACGGCCAGAGGTGGTTGTTCTGGGTACTGATGTCTCATGATCTCTGCACCCAAATTGCGTGAAAATGTAATCACATGTCAGGTGTAGTAAAATATATTTGTCGAATGAATACCCGTTTATCATCTGCATTTCTTCTTGGTGATGCAATTTCAATGGCCAGTAGTGTAGCTTCTAAGTCAATGCAGTCAAAAGATACAGCCATTCATATAAAACCCTTCGATACTCGCAGACATTAGTTAAAACCTACAGGCTACTGCCCCTCCGGCCTGTGTGGCCGAGAGGTTCCAAGCGCTACAGTCTTGAACCGCGCGACCGCTCCAGTCGCAGGTTCGAATCCTGCCTCGGGTATGGATGTGTGTGTTGTGCTTAGGTTAGTTATGGGACTGATGACCTCAGATGTGAAGTCCCATAGTCCTCAGAGCCAGTTGAACCATTTGAGCTACTTCCCCTTGAAGTATCACTGTACAACTGAAGGAAGAAAATCAGGAAATTGTTAAATTATAATTATAGCACGCGAAAAAATATTTATTTCGTCATTTGTTAACGAATTCAAATATAAAAATTAAAACATTCTCGAAAGTTGGAATCCCCAAGACAGACCTCTCGCTAGTATCAATATCAATAACCGGAAAAAAATTTCGAGATCCTCGATTTCAGGAATGGATGAACTGTCTACATACATAACAAGTAAGTTTATGCAAAACCATCAGTGCGCCAGCCAGCCTTATTCGCACCCCGCCAGTTTTTTTTCTGTCTCTCCTTCTTACTTTTGGTCTAACTTCGTCAGTGTCATTTTCCTGCCAGAGATGATTACAAACTGATAATTCTTTTCTATAATATTTTTTTTACATATTCACCAGTTTCTCAACTGTTTTAATAGCGAACTCTCCACCATCACTGGTTCTTCGTGGTTGTTTTCTCATCTCCGAATTCTTGCCACACCCAGTGATCATGATAATTTCCTTTCCATATTCTAGTCTTGCTCATGTCCTCAAATGTTTTCTGTTTACCTCTCTCTCCTCCCCAAATCAATTACTCCTGCTCGCCACAGCACATGATTCACTAACTTGCCTCTACTTCTGCTGAAGGCTTTCCATTAATTCGTTTTCCGCTTTTTAGTCCCTTCACATTTCATGGTTTAACGGTCCATTCAGTTTTATTTTGTAGCAGAACATGCAACTAATTCCAATTTGTTACTGCTGTTTTGTTAAATCGGTTGATTCCGTACAGGACTGCGCACCAGGCGTACACATCTATGAATTTCACTGTTATCGCTATGCCAGTACATAAAATTTGGTTGAAGAAAGTTGTCCTCTCTTCAGCTAATCTGTTACTAAAATCTCTCTTGGATTCTGCAGAGCAGAAGTCACCGGTCGTATCACATTTCCCCCGTTTTTTTCTATCTGCCATGTCATTCGCCGATCTTCTGCTCTCCATCAGATTTGTCCACAAGTTATACGTAAAATCTGATAATACTTACAACTAGAATTCAAGGAGGAACTCTTGTTCGGAAATGGGTAGTCTGGGAGCTGTGACGTTTACGAATGATCGCGTCAGTGTGTCTTCGGATTATGCCTGACACCGTAAACGGTTATGAAAACCCATTATCTGTCACTTAGGGTAGATTTACAGACTTCGCCTTACAGCATTACTGCCCATACAGCGCTTTGTCCCACAGTTCTTTGTTCTTGTCATAACTGGATAATTGTATACCTGTGCAGCGACGTTGTTGACAGTATTACGACATATACTGGGTGTAACAAAAAGGACTTTAAGACTTTTAAAATCCGTACAAAGTTATTCATGCGACTTACAGACTTCGTCTTGGTGTCATCTTTAAGGGCAATAAATCAAGTTTCGACTCATGTGGTATGCTAGAACAGAACCGCGCAGCCGCAAGCGCGAGCGGCAGTTGCAGTAAACATGGCTGTCCTCTAGTGCTCTCTACTTCATTTAGTCTGTAACAACTGTGAAATGTAATTTTCGTACATAGTCTGATAAATATCACACAGTTCGCCTACTATTTCCGAGTGTTGTTTTATTGAAAGTGGATGTTCGGTAAGGCATCCGATTCAAGTTTTGACTATGTTGCAGATGACATGGTGCACTTTAATTATACACTGTCTAGCAACATCAATGGAAGGTTGTTGTTGTGGTCTTCAGTCCTGAGACTGGTTTGATGCAGCTCTCCATGCTACTCTATCCTGTGCAAGCTTTTTCATCTCCCAGTACCTACTGCAACCTACATCCTTCTGAATCTGCTTAGTGTATTCATCTCTTGGTGTCCCTCTACGATTTTTACCCTCCACGCTGCCCTCCAATACTAAATTGGTGATCCCTTGATGCCTCAGAACATGTTCTACCAACCGATCCCTTCTTCTGGTCAAGTTGTGCCACAAACTTCTCTTCTCCCCAATCCAATCAATACTTCCTCATTAGTTATGTGATATACCCATCTAATCTTCAGCATTATTCTGTAGCACCACATTTCGAAAGCTTCTATTCTCTTCTTGTCCAAACTATTTATCGTCCATGTTTCACTTCCATACATGGCTACACTCCTTACGAATACTTTCAGAAATGACTTCCTGACACTTAAATCAATACTGGATGTTAACAAATTTCTCTTCTTCAGAAACGCTTTCCTTGCCATTGCCAGCCTATACTTTATATCCTCTCTACTTCGACCATCATCAGTTATTTTACTCCCTAAATAGCAAAACTCCTTTACTACTTTAAGTGCCTCATTTCCTAATCTAATTCCCTCAGCATCACCCGACTTAATTAGACTACATTCCATTATCCTTGTTTTGCTTTTGTTGATGTTCATCTTATATCCTCCTTTCAAGACACTGTCCATTCCATTCAACTGCTCTTCCAAGTCCTTTGCTGTCTCTGACAGAATTACATTGTCATCGGCGAACCTCAAAGTTTTTATTTCTTCTCCATGAATTTTAATACCTACTCCGAATTTTTCTTTTGTTTCCTTTACTGCTTGCTCAATATACAGATTGAACAACATCGGGGAGAGGCTACAACCCTGTCTTACTCCCTTCCCAACCACTGCTTCCCTTTCATGTCCCTCGAATCTTATAACTGCCATCTGGTTTCTGTACAAATTGTAAATAGCCTTTCGCTCCCTGTATTTTACCCCTGCCACCTTTAGAATTTGAAAGAGAGTATTCCAGTCAACATTGTCAAAAGCTTTCTCTAAGTCTACAAATGATAGAAATGTAGGTTTGCCTTTCCTTAATCTTTCTTCTAAGATAAGTCGTAAGGTCAGTATTGCCTCACGTGTTCCAGTGTTTCTACGGAATCCAAACTGACCTTCCCCGAGGTTGGCTTCTACTAGTTTTTCCATTCGTCTGTAAAGAATTCGTGTTAGTATTTTGCAGCTGTGACTTATTAAACTAATAGTTCGGTAATTTTCACATCTGTCAACACCTGCTTTCTTTGGGATTGGAATTATTATATTCTTCTTGAAGTCTGAGGGTATTTCGCCTGTTTCATACATCTTGCTCACCAGATGGTAGAGTTTTGTCAGGACTGGCTCTCCCAAGGCCGTCAGTAGTTCCAATGGAATGTTGTCTACTCCGGGGGCCTTGTTTCGACTCAGGTCTTTCAGTGCTCTGTCAAACTCTTCACGCAGTATCATATCTCCCATTTCATCTTCATCTACATCCTCTTCCATTTCCATAATATTGTCCTCAAGTACATCACCCTTGTATAGACCCTCTATATACTCCTTCCACCTTTCTGCTTTCCCTTCTTTGCTTAGAACTGGGTTTCCATCTGAGCTCTTGATGTTCATACAAGTCGTTCTCTTATCTCCAATGGTCTCTTTAATTTTCCTGTAGGCAGTATCTATCTTACCCCTAGTGAGATAGGCCTCTACATCCTTACATTTGTCCTCTAGCCATCCCTGCTTAGCCATTTTACACTTCCTGTCGATCTCATTTTTGAGACGTTTGTATTCCTTTTTGCCTGCTTCATATACTGCATTTTTATATTTTCTCCTTTCATGACTTAAATTCAATATTTCTTTTGTTACCCAAGGATTTCTACTAGCCCTCGTCTTTTTACCTACTTGATCCTCTGCTGCCTTCGCTACTTCGTCCCTCAAAGCTACCCATTCTTCTTCTACTGTATTTCTTTCCCCCATTCCTGTCAATTATTCCCTTATGCTCTCCCTGAAACTATGTACAACCTCTGGTTCTTTCAGTTTATCCAGGCCCCATCTCCTTAAATTCCCACCTTTTTGCAGTTTCTTCAGTTTTAATCTACAGGTCATAACCAATAGATTGTGGTCAGAGTCCAAAACTTCCTCGCTAGAAGGTAGCGACAGGGATCTGGACCGATGTTGACTGCAGTGCTGTTACCAAATCCGTTAGATTTCTCGGTTGAGGATTTATGGTGCGAATTTCGATTTGGTTATATCCGTGGAGTTCGGTGACCGGTGGAGTACCGTAATTCTCATGCTGGTGCTCTTCCAACCACGCACGTACCCTGCGAGCTGAGTGACGCGTTGCATTATCTTGCTGCTGGATGCCATTGTGCCGAGGAAAAACGAACTGCGGGTATGGTCCCCGAGGATAGATGGACACTTGTGTTGATCCACTGTGTCTTTCAGAATGATGATGTCGCCCAGTGAATGCCTTCGACCTTGACCCTTTCGATGACCGTAGCAGGGTGTGTGCTTTCAGACTTTTGACGTCGCAAACACCAACGTCCCTCTGTCCAATGAAGAATAAATCACGATTTGTCTGAAAAGGCCATCTGTCACCACTCAGTGGACGTCCGATTGCAGTATATTGCAGTATTGGTGTACAAATACGAGTCTTCATCGCCGATTAACTGCAGTCAGTACGGGTGCGTGAACCAGGCACCTGCTGCGGAGTCCCATACACAGCAATATACAATGAAAGGTCGTTGAGGAGACACTGTTAGTAGCATCTTCGTTCATCTGGACGACCTTGTGCTCAACACTTGCCGTCTACTCGCCGGTACACATCTCCGCAGCCGCCGTTTACCCCTGTCGTCTACGTCCAGTGGCCTCAGCGCCTGTTTTCAACACCGCCATTTTGCCGTGCATGACATACACTACTGGCCATTAAAATTGCTACACCAAGAAGAAATGCAGAAACAGGTACTCATTGGACAAATATATTATACTAGAACTGACATGTGATTACATTTTCACGCAATTTGGGTGCATAGATCTTGAGAAATCAGTACCCAGAACAACCACCTCTGGCCGTAATAAAGGCCTTGATACGCCTGGGCATTCAGTCAAACAGAGCTTGGATGGCGTGTACACCTACAGCTGCCTATGCAGCTTCAACACGATGCCACAGTTCATCAAGAGTAGTGACTGGCGTATTGTGACGAGCCAGTTGCTCGCCCACCATTGACCAGACGTTTTCAGTTGGTGAGAGATCTAGAGAATGTGCTGGTCAGGGCAGCAGTCGAACATTTTCTGTGTCCAGAAAGGCCCGTACAGCACCTGCAACATGCGGTTGTACAATATCCTGCTGAAATTTAGGGATTCGCAGGGATCGAATGAAGGGTAGAGCCACGGGTGGTAACCCGTCTGAAATGTAACGTCCACTGTTCAAAGTGCCGTCAATGCGAACAAGAGGTGACCGAGACGTGTAACCAATGGGACTCCATAGCATCACGCCAGGTGATACGCCAGTATGGCGATGACGAATACACGCTTCCAATGTGCGTTCACCGCGATGTCCCCAAACACGGGTGCAACCATCATGATGCTGTAAACAGAACCTGGATTCATCCTAAAAAATGACGTTTTGCCATTCGTGCACCCACGTTCGTCGTTGAGTACACCATCGCAGGCGCTCATGTCTGTGATGCAGTGTCAAGGGTAACCGCAGCCACGGTCTCCGAGCTGATAGTCGATGCTGCTGCAAACGTCGTCGAACTGTTCGTGCAGATGGTTGTTGTCTTGCAATCGTCCCCATCTGTTGACTCAGGGATCGAGACGTTACTGCACGATCCGTTAAGCCATGCGGATAAGATGCCTGTCATCTCGACTGCTAGTGATATGAGGCCGTTGGGTTCCAGCACGGCGTTCCGTATTACCTTACTGAATCCACCGATTCCATATTCTGCTAACCGTCATTGGATCTCGACCAACGCGAGCAGCAATGTCGCGATACGATAAACCGCAATCGCGATATGCTACAATCCGACCTATATCAAAGTCGGAAACGTGATTGTACGCATTTCTCCTCTTTACACGAGGCATCACAACAACGTTTCACCAGGCAACGCCGGTCAGCTGCTGTTTGTGTATGAGAAATAGGTTGGAAACTTTCCTCATGTCAGCACGTTCAGGTGTCGCCACTGGCGCCAGCCTTGTGTGAATGCCCTGAAAAGCTAATCATTTGCATATCACAACATCTTCTTCCTGTTGGTTAAATTTCGCATCTGCAGCACGTCATCTTCGTGGTGTAGCAATTTTAATGGCCAGTAGTGTACGATGGTTTTTTCTTCATTAGTTCTTTATTGAACATAGTAAGAATTACACGCACGAAAGAATGGTATTTTATCTACACACCCTATTTTTACACGTAATCTATTTCCGGTTCTGCGGCCTTCTTCCAGCGTGAAACAGGGGCGTGTATGCCCTGTCGGTATCAATCCTTGTCCTGGTGGCGGAGCGAGTGCTTCACTGTGTGAATCACCTCCTCACCGTCCTCAAAATGTCTTCCATGAATGGCATCCTGTAATGGATCAAACAAGTGGAAACTCGCTGAAACATGTCAGGTGTAACAGCCGTGGCTGGTCTCATCGACTGCAGAAAATCGCGGAGCTCCGACGAACCGCATTCTGATGACAACGCCCTCCGTGCCCAGCGATTAACTGTACTTCAGTCGACAGCAATTGCTCCATAGACTTTGCACTAGCGTTTGTGAATATCCGCTCAGTTTCTTCCTCTGCAGTGAGAAATAGAGTGACGGCATGTTGATTGTAACGTACATCACCTACAGACGCCATTTTGAATTTGTCCTGTAGCTACGCTATCTGTCGGAAATGACGGAAACTTAGCGCGCTCACTCAGGAGACCTCAAATAATACATATGTAACCTTTTGCATTCGCAGCATTGTTTTCGGCTGAGATAAAAAAAAGGCGTTGCATTACTTTTGGGCAACCTTCGTACCTTAACAACGGCAGTTTACAGATTTAGCCGTTTCGGAAATGTTTCCAACCTTGGCTCGAAAACCAATGATCATACCCTTGTGGGCGTCAGATAAATCGCTCCGTTTCCGCATTACGACACGACTGCATTGGTTTCCCCCTCCGCTAACACGGTTTATATACCTTCTACTGCTGGTGTTGTCACTTGCGGTCTGTGAATGGTTACTGCACGTTGTCGACGATTACAGCTGATGGTCACATTGCTGTGACTGGAGCGGGTATATATGAGGTTGAAATGGGTAGACAACGACAGAATAAGCGTAATGTAGTATAAGACAACGTTTAATTAATTATTATTAAATTTTAATTAAGTTGTTCAAAACTTGTGGTTTACAATAAAGTAGCGATTTCAGACCATAGAGTGCGCGACATTGGGGCCTGTCGCAGTTATTTTCTTTGTCATCCTCAGGAGCCCACAAACTTCTTTTTTGTATTAAACTTAAACGTTTCTCAAAATTCATGGGTTTCGTGTGGGAACGTCGCCTGATTCGAACGAAAATGATAAACGTATTTCATTTCCACTGACCGTTGTCCGCGGTCTGTACGTTCGGCGTTGAGACCGGCTGCACTGGTTCAAATGGTTCACATGGCTCTGAGCACTATGGAACTTAACATCTGAGGTCATCAGCCCCATAGACTTAGAACTACTTAACCCTTTCAGACCTGCATTTTTTCTGGAGGAAGGAAAATTTTTCTTTGCGTGGTAATGCTCTTAGGTGATTTTTTAATGATTTTGGATGCAAGATTCAGACAAAAATATTACCAGTTTCCGAAACATACTGTGTACACTTGGCTTCATTTTATGGACTAAAGTAACTAATTACAAATATTCTCTCTTCTAATAAATAGTAAAATGATCATTTAATAATTACCATGCAAAATAACAATTAAAATGTTCAGTTATAAATTATACTGTGGAATATAGCGAACCAGCCACATCTGTGTATTCTGGTTGTCATGAGCTGCTGTGCACTGCTACAATAACTTGCTGATATTTTCATAGTGATGCCCAACATCTGGCAGCACTTGCGCACTATGAAAAGAGTGAACATTCACCAATGTGCACCTCAGGTTTCCATTGGGAAAAAATTCTTCTGTTGCAGCTGAGGAAATGTACACAATTGTAGCCAGAGTGTCTGAAAGGGTTAAACCCAGCTAACCTAAGGACATCACACACGTCCATGCCCGAAGCAGGATTCCAACCTGCGACCATAGCGGTCACTCGGTTCCAGACTGAAGCGCCTAGAACCGCTCGGCCACACCGGCCGGAGCTGCACTGGTCCCGCACACATACTTACATACTGGTATGCAAAGATCAGCCTTCTTCGGCCGATGTCGGTCGTCGGCGAAATGCTCTGATGTCGGTGCCACTGTGACCTCTTTTGCGTCAACTTCTCCGTTTCAGTGCAGCACGTACACGTAACAAGCCAAATTATTGTACATATTAGAGTCTCTGCTCCCCCTAAAATTTTGCCCGCTACGGCTGCATCTTGTAACGTGGAAGTCATTCCTTAACTTCTGAACCATCCTATTACCCTGTCCCTTCTCATAGTGTTTTACATATATTCATTTTTCTCGTCGAATTTGCGACGGACATCCAAATTTCATATGAGTCCACTTAATTTTCAGCATGCTTCCCTAACATGACATCTCAAAGACTTTTCTCACAGTGCGCGACTAGTTTCGACACACTGCTGTTCTCCAGTCGTACTTTCTCAGAAATTTCTATCGTAAGTTAGGATCTACCTCTGATACTTGTTAATTTCCATGGGTGAACAATGATCTCTTTAAAACTTAAGACCGCTTTAGCTGTTACTGATTTGTTGATAGACACGACCAGTTTCGGAGCATTTTAGCTGCAACAACACATACAGTCTGTACAAACTGATAAACAATGACGCATATAAGGCACGAAAACCTAATTAAATTGAAAAGTTTATACAGAATGAACTTACTCATAACATCGAGTCATGTTCCGATAGAGAAAAGAGAATGGTATGAACCTGCGATTATAGTGAGCAATTTTTCGCTAAGTAGCGGACGTCAGACACAAAAGAACATAAAACGCTCCCGTGATATCTTGAAGGGACGAAAGCCAATGAAAGGTAATTCCTAGTGAGAGGCTACCAGGTTGGTGATATACTAATAAATTCCACTTACGATTAGTAACAGTGCCTGGTGAGCTAGCCGGATCCCCATAACCCAACATGGTGATCAAAGAACAGACCCTATATTATCATCTACGGGATAAAGTGAAATTTGAGCAGCTAATGGTCCCTCATTTGCCTAAAATGGATTGAGAGACGCACATGCGCGCATGCCCATCTGCGGATAACTACACAAATTGAATGGTAGCTGTTAAAACCAACGTAAATTCTTAAAAAATTATTATTATGCAGTGTTGTCTACTGAAAAGCATAACGTTATTGGCTGCGAAGTGGGTACAAAATGATCGCTCCACATGACCCCTCTCTCCATGTCGCTATCTGGCGTCCCTACAGTTGCGTCTTCCCACACCAATTATCGTTACACAACCCAGTGCGCGCTTGCTGTGAGTAAATTCGCCGGCCGATGTGGCCGAGCGGTTCTAGGCACTTTAGTCTGGAACCGCACGACCGCTACGGTCGCAGGTTCGAATCCTGCCTCGAGCATGGATGTGTGTGGTGTCCGTAGATTAGTTAGGTTTAAGTAGTTCTTAGTTCTAGGGGACTGATTACCTCAGGTGTTAAGTCCCATAGTGCTCAGAACCATTTGAACCATTTGAGTAACTTCAGCCTCTTGCCATCTAACTTCGCAGTGCGTTGCCTTCTTCCGATTGAGCTGTTCAGTTACGACACCGACATTCAGGCCCGTTTCACTAAATGTAAGTTTATGGTGAGCCTGAAAACAGTTTTTAGTGAATTTTTTGGACGCATTAACTACGAGTTACGATTAAATAACGGGGTCTTTACCGGTATGTTTTTTAATCCATTATAGGCAAATGAGGGGCCGTTAGCTGCTGAAGTTTCACATTCACATAGATGATCACTAAGTGTATTTTAATCACTTTTTGGTGTATGGCGTCTCAGCTAGCTCACCAGATACTGTTACTCATGGCGAGTGGAATTTAGTAGTATTTTACCTACCTTGTAGTCCCTTATTGAGAATCTCTTTTATTAGATTCCAACCTTTCTAGATATGACAGGAGCGTTCTATGTTATTTTATGTTTGACGTACGCTATTTAGCAAAAAATATCTGGCGATGAATGCTGGATCAAAAAATGGTTCAAATGGCTCTAACCACTACGGGGGTTAACATCTGAGGTCATCAGCCCCTAGACTTAGAACTACTTAAACCTAACTAATCTAAGGACATCGCACACATCCATGCCCGAGGCAGGATACGAACCTGCGACCGTAGCAGCAGCGCGGTTCCGGACTGAAGCACCTAGAACCGCTCGCCCACAATCCTGAGTCACCCTCTTCTTTTTCTCCATCGGAACATGACTTGATTTTGTATGTCCGTCCCGCATGCCCATACAGTTTTCAATTCCGTAATGTTTTATTGTCTTATATGAGTCTTCGTCTATTAAGCTTTACAGATTGCACCTGACGATTCATGTAAAATGCTGTGACACTGGTCGTACCCATAAATAAGGGAAGTACAACTAAAGCGGACTTATCTTCCCTAGCCGGCCGGTGTAGCCGTGCGGTTCTAGGCGTTTCAGTCTGGAACCGCGTGACCACTACGGTCGCAGGTTCTAATCCTGCCTCGGGCGTGAATGTGTGTGATGTCCTTAGGTTAGTTAGGTTTAAGTAGTTCTAAGTTCTAGGGGACTGATGACCACAGATGTTAAGTCCCATAATGCTCAGAGCCATCATTTTTATCTTCCCTAGCGTAAGCTACATCTGCGTCTAAACACTGAAAAACAATGTGAAGTGGATGACAGACGGTACGGCCCATTCCGCCAGTTATCAGGGCCTTTTCTGTTCCATTCACGTATTGATCGCTGGAAAAAATTATTGCTTAAACGCCTCTGTGCACACTGTTATTATTCTGTCTTGTCTTCGTGCACCCTGTGTGAGTGATACGTAGGGGGTGTAAGTATATCATCACGTAAAGTTGGTTCTAGAAAACATATCCAGGCTGTGGCTGCGCTTACTTCACAGCCTGCAGCGGACAGCTGACAATGTTATCTTTTAAGCATACAATGTAGGCTTTTACGGCCGGTGTTGTCTTCAGTTGAAACTTCCGGGCTGAGAGGCCGTGGTCGATGTATAAAATTTCCACCTGACGTTTCGTGTCCATCTGCGGGAGACATCTTCTGAGGTTGTCCGGCTTCTGCAGTCTCTCAGCCCGGAAGTTTCAACTGAAGAATGTTATCTTTTGTTTTGTCAGCCTGCTTTTTACGGCCTCCTTGCGTTATTTTCCTTCAATGGCAGCGTAATTCACATACTTCGTCTCCTACATGGCCGTCAACTGTGCCGCTAAATATATGTCTGTTATGCCTGCCTCACTCATATCTTTCTTTAGTTTATTCGCACTCAGAAGAACGTTCATGCAGTTCCAGCAGTTCCATCTCGCTTTTACAGAGATCGGTGAATTTTAGTAAATACCAGCAGAGAGAGCGCGCGCGCAGACTGACCTGCGTGACGCGTAGCAGGCGGCCGCCGTCGGCCTCGGCGGCGCTGGCCGTGATTAGGTTGGCGATGTCCCAGCTGAGCGGCAGCAGCAACTTCTGCGCAGGCGCGTTCGCCACTCCGCCCAGGGGAATCCCCGCGGCGGCCACGCGGCCCGCCGCCGCCTGCGACAGCATGGCCGCCAGCGCGAGCCGCTGCGCCGGCGTCATGGCGCGCACGATGGGCAGGATCTGCGACAGCTGGCGGCGCAGCGACGGCTGACGCATCGCCGAAGACACCAGCCTGCCGGCACAGCAGCGGACCACACTGAGCACACGCTCAAGCATCGGCTACATCTTTATTTAGGCGTAAGCTTCATCTGCGTCTACACACTGAAAACAATATGAAGTGAGGGACAGACGGTACGTCCCATTCTGCCAGTTATTAGGGCCTTTTCTGTTCCGTTCACGTATGGGTCGCGGGAAAAATTATTGCTTAAACGCCTCTAAGCACACTGTTATTATTCTGCACTACTGGCCATTAAAATTGCTACACTAAGAAAAAATGCAGATGATAAACGGGCATTCATTGGACAAATATATTATACTAGAACTGATATGTGATTACATTTTCACGCGATTTGGGTGCATAGATCCTGAGACATCAGTACCCAGAACAACCACCTCTGGCCATAATAACGGCCTTGATACGCCTGGGCATTGAGTCAAACAAAACTTGGATGGCGTGTACAGGTACAACTGCCCATGCAGCTTCAACACGATACCACAGTTCATCAAGAGTAGTGACTAGCGTATTGTCACGAGCCAGTTGCTCGGCCACCATTGACCAGACGTTTTCAACTGGTGAGAGATCTGGAGAGTGTGCTGGTCAGGGCAGCAGTCGAACATTTTCTGTATGCACAAAGGACGGTACAGGATCTGAAACATGCGGTCGTGCATTATCCTGCTGAAATGTAGGATTTCGCAGGGATCGAATGAAGGGTAGAGCCACGGGTCTTAACACATCTGAAATGTAGCGTCCATTGTTCAAAGTGCCGTCAATGCCAACAAGAGGTGACCGAAACGTGTAACCAATGGCACCCCATACCATCACGCCGGGTAATACGCAAGGATGGCGATGACGAATACACGCTTCCAATGTGCGTTCACCGCTATGTCGCCAAACACGGATGCGATCGTCATTATGCTGTAAACAGAACCTGGATTCATCCAAAAAAATGAAGTTTTGCCATTCGTGCACCCAGGTTCGTCGTTGACTACACTATCGCAGGCGCTCCTGTCTGTGAAACCGCAAGGGAAACCGCAGCCATGGTCTCTAAGGTGGTAGTCCATGCTGCTGCAAACGAAGCGTCGTCGAACTGTTCGTGCAGATGGTTGTTGTCTTGCAAACGTCCCCATCTGTTGACTCAGGGATCGAGACGTTACTGCACGATCCTTTAAGCCATGCGGATAAGATGCCCGTCACCTCGACTGCTAGTGATATGAGGCCGTTGGGATCCAGCACGACGTTCCGTATTACCCTCCTGAACCCACCGATTCCATATTTTGCTAACAGTCATTGGATCTCAACCAACACGAGCAGCAATGTCGCGATACGATAAACCGCAATCTCGATAATCCTTTATCAAAGTCGGAAACGTGATGGTACGCATTTCTCCTCCTTAAACGAGGCATCACAACAACGTTTCACCAGGCAACGCCGGTCAACTGCTGTTTGTATGTGAGAAACCGGTTGGAAACTTTCCTCATGTCAGCACGTTGTAGATGTCGCCACCGGCGCCAGCCTTGTGTGAATGCTCTGAATAGCTAATCATTTGCATACCACAGCATCTTCTTCCTGTCGGTTAAATTTAGCGTCTGTAGCTCGTCATCTTCGTGGTTCAAAATGGTTCAAATGGCTCTGAGCACTATGGGACTCAACTGCTGAGGTCATTAGTCCCATAGAACTTAGAACTAGTTAAACCTAACTAACCTAAGGACATCACACACATCCATGCCCGAGGCAGGATTCGAACCTGCGACCGTAGTGGTCTCCATCTTCGTGGTGTAGCAATTTTAATGGCCAGTAGTGTATCATGTCTTCGTAATCCCTGTGGAAGTGACGCGTAGAGGGTGTTAGTATATTGCTAGGTTCATCACTAAAAGTTGGCTCTAGTAACTTTCTAAATAGCCTTGCAGGTTGGTTGGCTCTGAGCACTATGGGACTTAACGTCTGAGGTAATCAGTCCCCTAGAACTTAGAACTACTTAAACGTAATTAACCTAAAGCCATCACACACATCCATGCCCAAGGCAGGATTCGAACCTGCGACCGTAGCGGTCGCGCTGTTGCAGACTGTAGCGCCTAGAACCGCTCGGCCACTCCGGCCGGCAAGCAGCCTTGCAGGGATAGTTTGCGTTTGCCTTCGAGCGCCTCCCAATTCACTTCTTGCAGAATGCCGTGACACACTTACTTTGGAGGAACAAATCTGTGACCATTCGTGCTGCGATTCTTCTGTGTTGTTTTTGTTGTGGCTTTTAGCTCGTATGCTGGTTTGATACGACTCTTCCCTATTCCAACAATGAATCACAGTCTGCCCTACTTTCTCTACAGCTGAAACTATGTAATCGTTCCGTTTCATAACGCTACAAATTATCACACCTACATATTTGTATGAGTTGGCATATCATTGCTGTAGTCATAGGTCTGACTACAATGTTTTATTTCGTTCTGTAAAGTGCACAGTTTTACATTTACGACCATTTAAATCTAGTTACCAATTTTTGCACCACTTCCAAAACTTGTCAACATCTGATGAATATCTATGCAGCTTTTCTAAAACAGTACTTAATTATACACAAGCGCACTATCTCCGAAGATAATGAGGTTAGTTCTAATACTGTCTGCAGGGTCATTAGTATAAAACATGAACAGCAGGGGTCGCAACACACTTCCCTGGAGCAATGTGACGCTATTTCCACATGTGTCTTTGACTCCCAAACCGAGGTAAACGTTGTGTCCTTCACACCAAGAAATTCTCAGTCCATTCACAAATCTCACTTTCAGCTTCATATATACGCTCCTTGGTATTGAGTTAAATACCATTTGAAAGTCAAGAAACACTGTATCAGTTTGACTACATTTCAGTATGCCATGCAAGAAAAGTGTGAGATGGGTTTCACATAACCTATGTTTTCGGAATCAGCGCTGGTTGGCACAGAGAAAATCATTCTGTTCGAAATACCTCATTACATTTCAGCTCAAAATATGGTCCAATACTTTACAAGAAATGGACGCCAATATACACATACAATATAAATGCAACACCAAGAAAGACAAGAGGTAGCACAACAAAATTTATTTTGTAAATAACATGTTGACCAAGTATCAAATGATTACGTTTACAGACGTCTGTGACATGTGGTTCCTGCCAGAATCAGTAGCCAGAGTAGCCGCCATTGTTGGAGATCACCGCTGCCACACGTCTCGGCATTGCGTCAAAGAGACGTTGGATATGTTCCTGGGGTACAGCAGCCCAAGCAGCTTCCACACGTTGCCAAAGATCATCTGGTGTGACAGCTGGGGATGTAATCTGGGTCACTCTTTGAGCAACCATGGACCACATGTTTTCTATCGGCGAAAGATCCGGAGAGCGAGCCGGCCAGGGAAGCACTTCAATCTGGTTATTGACGAAGAACCTTTGGACAATGCGTGCCACGTGTCGTCGCGCATTATCCTGTTGAAATATGGCTGTGGCCGAGCCCTGAAGGTAAGGAAGGACAACTGGCTCCAGCACCTCGGATATGTAGCGCCGGCTATTTAAAGTACCGGCAATGCGTACTAGAGGCGTGCGAGAGTATTATCCAATACCGCCCCATACCATAATACCCGGTGCAAGACCAGTGTGGCGGTGCATAATGCAGCTGTCCAGCATCCTCTCTCCACGGTGTCTCCACACTCGAATCCGACCATCGTGGTGCTGCAGACAGAAGCGTGCCTCGTCAGTAAAGACAACGTCATTCCATTCTGCCGTCCACATCCGTCTGTCATCACACCATTGTCGTACCCTCCTGCATCCAACGGTCACATATCCGCATTACAGTTGTTTGGTTTCGTCCAACACGACTAGCGATTTCTCTGTATGATAATCCACAATCTCGATAAGCCACTATCCTTCCTCTGTCGAATTCGCATACTTGATCAAACGATGTTCGCTGTTGTCTACGAGGCATAACTGATCGTCTTGTGAAACAACCACAAGGTAAACACACGTGCCGAACGTACACTCGTCGAAATCGCCAAGCCTTAAATGGCGCTATGAGGTGGCGCCACAGGCGCGCGTGATGTGGGTCTGCGCTGAAATTCTAATCAGTTGCATATCTCATCGCTGCAAACCCATGGTGTAAATTTCACTTGATTCGGATGCTTCCTTCAGGGTGTTGCATTTACGGTGGCCAGCAGTGTATTTGACGGTAGTTTCGCGGATCACTTTCCCCCTGCTACCCCTCTTGCACAATGGTGTGATCTGTATTTTCTTCCAATCATTAGGCACAGATTTTTGTTCGAGGGATCTACGGTACATTACAGTTCAAAGAGAGACAAAGCAGCAGATTTGGTATAGAGACTGATAGCTATTTCATCAGCCCCTGAACCTTGCTTTAGTTTTAACGACTTCAGCTGTTTCTCAATGCTGCACAGACACTAACATCTACTTCATTTATCCTTGTATGTTACGAGAATTAAATTGGGGCATTATACCCGAGTTTTCCTATTTGAAAACGGAGTTAGGAATGTCTGCTTTTGCTTCGCTGCCTCAGTTTCAGTTCGTATCTCATCCACGAGTGCCTGGAACCAAACTTTGGTACCACTAACAGCCTTTACAGAATTTCTTTGGAAACTGTGAAATATCTTCCGAAGACTTCACTTTGGTACCACTAACAGCCTTTACAGAATTTCTTTGGAAACTGTGAAATATCTTCCGAAGAGTTCACGCACCCGCCCCTTGACAGCTAAGCGCATTTCATTCAACATCTCTCTATCTACTGCCCTATGCTTTATTTTACACTTGTTATGAAGTAGCCTCAGTTTCTTTAGAAGTATCTTTACAGTGACTGTATACCATGGAGGGTTCATCCCAACACGAATTGTTATACTTGGTACATATTTATCAAGTACATGGTCAACGATTCCATTACATTTGACCCACAGTTCCTCTACATGCTCCTGCTCTATCTTCATTGAGATATGGCGCATTATCTGGTTTTCTGAGCATATAAATCTTTCTACTTGGTTTAGCTGCCATTTTCACTTCCGTAATCATATATTTCTATAATTGCCTCATGGTGACTGATACCAATTTCATTGTCGACGGCAGATGGTCAGGTCGGTCTATTGCCATTAGATACAATATATTTTCATCATGAGTGGGTCTGAAAGCACTTTATGTGAGACCTCAGCACTTCCAATACATCATCGTATTTTAGCATTTTCTGGAGTCGCAGTCCTCAGATTATGTTTTTTTATGGGCAGCAGATGTATTTACACTCTTGAACTACATCATTTGCAACCAAAGTGTCAGTTGCATAGCAACAAAGCGGGATACGCATTATAAAGTGAGTGATTCGAGGAATCTCAATTAGTTAATCACGATGTGCGCTTTTTTTTTATTATGCAGACTTGGACGTAGCTAAAGCGTAGTGTGGCATATGCAACAGTGCTAACATTACTGATGCATCGGAAAAGCAAAATAAGTATACTCACATACAAAAAAAGTTAAGCACCCGGAAGGGGAGGAAGAAGCGGAAACAGACTTTACGGCTTGAGAAAGTAGTGATCTTATTTCAGAGATCGCAACATCGAGTCTTATTTACAAACAACTTGGCATTATGATCCCACTATTCAATATGAAGCTGCACTCCTTCTGGCCTGGTTCGGTTGGGAGGAGTGTTAGAGTGCCGTTTTCTCCTCTCCTCCGCTACGGTCGCAGGTTCGAATCCTGCCTCGGGCATGGATGTTTGTGATGTCCATAGGTTAGTTAGGTTTAACTAGTTCTAAGTTCTAGGGGACTAATGACCTCAGCAGTTGAGTCCCATAGTGCTCTGAGCCATTTCAACCATTTTCTCCTCTCCTGAGCCAAACTGATCCACAACTGTTATAATTGGTCCTTGATGTCCTGGACCCTGAATGGTACGAAGCTGACGTTCGAGTTAGTACCACACACGTTCGATCCAGTATAGATCTGGACATCTTGCTGGCTATGAGAGTACTTCTACATCATGCAGTCAGGTCTTAGGGACACGTTCCATGCGTGGACGAGCATTGTCCGATTGAAAAGTGACACCACGTTACTGTCTCGTGAGGCGTTAACACGTGCGGAAGCAGGATGGCCGTCACACACCACGGTGCCGTCAGAGTTCCCTCAGTCAATGCCAGGCGTGACCTGAACTCAGGTAACTCCCCCCACCATGAAACCAGGACGTTAGAAGAATACCATCCCTTCCCAGGCCGCCGCCACAATAGCCAACAATGATCATCCAGGGTAGTACAGAAGAATGATTCATCGCTGAATGCAATGCGACGCAATTTATCAGCAGTTTATGCCTACCGTTCAGGGCTCCAGTCCAAACGCAGCCGTTAGTGTTGTGGTGTTAACGGCAGCCTACACGTGCGACGGTAATCCCCTAGTCCAGACTCTACTAGTCTCCGACATTCGTCGTTCTTAGGTGTTACCTATTATTCGGCGGAAACGTGGTGCTATTTTTCAGCAGGACAATTCGGGATGACACAGAATGTTCCAGGTCTTCCCTTATTTGCTTGCGGATGGCAGTGGCAGATGCGATAGGGTTACGCTGTGGCGATCGTCCATAGTGGTGTCCAGACGTGTCGACCGGAATCTTAAGGGGAGTTGGAACGCCCCATCCTGAAAGTGCTAAATTTAGTGAATTCCCTGTATTTCAGGAACCACTGTAGCCATTCACATGAAATTTTTACAGGGCATTGAACTGTATGTTCTGCGTCTATTGAACTACAATAACTGCATTTCAGCAACTGCTTTCGTAAATACAATTTCTTAATTACACGGTTAAAATTTTGTGTCCTTTTTTGTACGTTATCCTAAATAATTTTAATTATACATAACATTATGTTCCTCTTCTAATTCAGTAGACTCAGAATATGTATGTTACTACTCCCTGAAAATGTGAATACTCCACTCGAAGTGGTTTCTGAGACTTAGGGAAAATGCAATAGAAAATGTAAATTTTCAGGAACGGCTTCTAAAGTTTCAAATGACAGTAACTCATTTAATATATGGATAATTTTTTATTTTTAGTCACTTAGGAGCACCGTACTGTATATCATCCTCTTGATCTTTTTCCAAGTTTTTTCTTCTTTTCTTCTTTCGGACTCCTTAGTGGCCATCTGTGCTACATACTCTGCTTTGTGAAGGCGAACCTTGTCCATCCGTTCTAGACCTCTGATACAGTTTGCTCCAGGATTAATTCCCATATGCTGTAGCACTTTCACCCTACCAATGTTGCCATCATTAAAAGCAATAACAGCATCACTGGCCCCCCCACTTTAGTGTCTTCATTCCAACAAAAACATCTTTTGGTAAGCGAGTCCATACAAGATTACTGAACGACTCATTGAAATTTCTAGTCTGACCATGCAGACACTTCTTCAGTAATTCAGGATTTTCCCGGTCTATGTAAATAGGTTTTATGATATCCATGACTGCTGCTGGGATGGAATGTTTATGATTGTATGAACTGTTTGAGTACTGGGCATTGCGGTAATTGCACCATGAATCAGGTCCAGGAGGCCAGAGGTGGTGTATTGGTTTTTCATCTGTAGACAGTCTGAGGAAGAAGGTAGCCCATACTGCCTGCTTAGTTTTCAAAAAATCCTTAGTATCATTTCTAATGGCCACCCCCACAAAACTGCTGTAGTTCATCAATCATTTTGTCTGTCAGCCAGCCTCTTACGGCTTTACCATCAGAAAGTTTCTTGTCTTTCAAACTTTGTTTCAGCTTCCTCAACCTGGTGCCCATCCTCTCCCGCACATGACGAACACTGTTAACCATTATAACACAGCAATCCACAGCCTTCTATATAAAAAATTACCCATTTTATTGGATCTTGAAGTAATGCACGTAAAAATTTTAACATTTTCAACCATTGTAGATTATAGTTAAAAAAAATAAAATAAAATACTTACCGTATGAGTTTAAAGGTGATATACATATCATTTTATTCGAAAAATTGCAAATTTTATAATGAGGTAAAAATCCGAAAATCTGGAAAAAAATTCCCGTTTGAACTCCCATTAAAGAGGATTATGATTGCCCTTACGTTCCCACGCAGTTCTGCATTGTGCCACTCTCGCATCAGAGTTCGTCGCAAATCTGGATATTGCACGATTCGACCAGCTGTCGACATATTGCACGATTCGGTCAACTGGCCACATAGAGGCCCAGAAAGACGCCCTTTTCAAACTACATCAGCACTGATAATGCTGTCTCACACGAGTAATTGTTCACAAGGCTCACTTCAAATCTCATGCTGTTCACGCGCATTACATACCCTACAACGACTGGTAGCAATACAAAACACGAGAAACACTAATCCACTCTGGCGGTCATTGAACCTATAACAGAGTTTTGCAACTCTAATCATATACATACCCATTGTTGGTGTGTACGTGTACGAAGTTACATGGACATCAGACTAAGTCTTCTTTGCTTCAGTTTTTTTGTCAGGTAGTGTATTTTATATATCTTTTGTAATTCCTAAGTCATCTTAAATATACCTGTTAGTATTTTCAGTTTATTGTGCGCTCTCTGTACAGTGTTTCGAAATCTTTTGACTGTCGACCGCAGATATTTGTTGGAAGCACAATATGTTTGAGGAAAGTGCTTTTCGTCTCGTGGACAAACGGGGCATTAGTTAAGAACACGATTTTGGATGGGGGTAGGATTGGGAATAAAATAGGCAGTGCCCTTGCCCAAAGATCCATACTCGCATTTTTCGTAAGTCATTTAGGAACAACAAGAATAATCTGAACCACCATTTTCCAGAATACGAGTCCTGTGTCTTACCATTGTGCTACCTCACTTGGTAGAAAGAGGAGACAAATTTGCCACTCAGTAATGCATTGCTTTGTTTTAGCCCCATTACAAGCACATACATAAAAACCGAAACGATATTCGTTTGGAATATATCGTACTGAATATGGAAACTATAGTGAGATTATTATTCCGTAGTTATCAGCATTCTTCATAGTAACACATTTTTTTAGAATAACGTAGTGATCTTCTTTTACAACTTAAGACAGTGACTACTAAATTATATTTGTATTTTTTGAACGTAGAAGTTTAGATGCATCACCAGCGCTGAATAATGTAAATAGCTAATGGCTGAATGTTGTAAACGAGAGTGACGTGTCCCGATATAAAACAAATAAGTTCTTTATCCTCAATGAAAGTTTCACCGCTTTAGAGACGGTGAGTAGCTCACAACTTAACAGAACAGTAGTTAGAAAGGTGTTTCCCTGAAACCACGTCTAACTCACGAACTCCGGTGGCACTGTTTCGTCGAAGTATAGCGTGGCGACTGAAATAATAGGCAACAAATGATTTACGATCCTAGGATGGAAAGATGCGGTCGGTGAGAAGGTGGTGAATAGTGTACGACAGGGCTATGTTGTACCTTGGGCCTCTAACACCGTGTCATGTCGCGGTCCAGATACGCAGCCTGCTTCGTGCTATCAACGCCTGCGATCTCGAAGACCTCTAGACCTCACAGAAACTTCTGGACTTCTGTTTGAAAACGTACAATTCCTCCTACCATTACCAACTTTATCTCTCTGTATTCCTCTCTCTCCCTTCCTTCCAGACTATAGAGACGCAAGTGATTACATACTGTCCGACAAAGAAGAAACGAAACTGCTTGTACTACTAAGGAACGTTTGTCGTAAAGCTTTAGTGACTGATACTTTCAGCAACATCGATGAACTTAGTTGCAGAGGCTACACATCTGTACGTGTTCTTGCACTCTGCCAGAAAATGTCGCGTACGATAGCTAAGATAAAGCAAACGAAACTAACACCGAAAACGTGTGTACTTAACAATTGTGTCCACTTCATATAATGGAAGATATTCTGGAAATCTATTATTGGCTGTACACATTACAACTTCTTTATTTCAGAGGAGCTGGACAGGTTTAGAACTTGTTATGGTGTTTTTCCAGACTGTCTTCCATTAAATTCATTAAGACTGTTAGAGACTGTAACTTGAAATTTTAAAGTAAAGAAATAGTTCGAAATTGAGAAATAATAGTATAGGCGCATTGACTCAGTGCGTTGGGTTTTCTATGCTGGGCAGCATGCCTGCCGTGAACGGTTAGCCGTGGTAGTTTCTGATCAAAGACGCCGCAAATTTTCGTTAATGACCACCCAGAAGGCCAGGACACTGACACCGTTGCGCTTCCATGAACAGCAAGGACACCTGACGCTCACGCCAGATGTGGTAGCAAAAGCTGCAGGCCAAATATCAGCAAATCACAGAACAGGGCAATACACTAACAGTAAACCTATCGTTTAGAAGAAAGAAATATTAACTTACGAGTGTTGTTTGGAAAGTAAGGAAAGATCGTTCGCCAAATGGAAACCACAGTGAAAATCAAAACCGTTTTCTTTGCACATTTAGCTACACCTTGCAGGTACTTCTCCACATAGTCGCCGCTCCGACTTAGACATTTGTCGGAGCGTTATACCAAATTCCCAACACCATCCTCATGGAAGGCAGTCGCCTGTGCTTTCCGATAATTCTCTACGTGGTCTATAGCGCGTAGCCTGCGTCCAAGTGTTGTCTTCGTATCCAGCGTTTCACCTGAACAGAAATGATACTCAGGACGAGCCAATTAGGGATGTGTTGTGGGTGTTCAAATACTTCCCATCGAAAAGGCTGCAGCAGCGTCTTCGCTGCCCCTGCAGAGTGCGGCTGAGAATTGCCATGAAGAAGGAAGTGCGTGGCAGTTGTGTTAGGTGGGCTGCATTCATTAAGGCGAAGTCTCTCAGCAGGCCCTCCTACTTGGCGGGCGACATTGTTGTTCTACGCACCTGTACTCGCTCACAGTGCCCTCACAACTAAAAAGAGCGTCTTGATGCGATCAACGGGTATACTAGAGACACTGCCCATAACGTCTGTGAAAAGTCTCGTCGAATTTTCACAGTGGTTTCGATTTCACGACCGATCGTTCCTCACTTTCCGAATAGCCCTAGTACAATAGAGAAAAGTCTGTCTGCGATGAAAAAAAAACATTGAAAATAATCAGATATTAAAAAGGTGTAGCTAAAGTGGACAGAGTTGGCTGATGCTTCTTAAGAAGTTTTGTTTGTTTTACAATTTGAGGTTTCAGTGGACAAAATTACTATGACTCATGTGCAGAGGCTTTCCAATAGCTCCAGAGTTACGCTAATGTTTCACAATTTTGCATTCCGCCACCACAGCAAATAGGGCCTGTTTGGGTGTCTTACACCACAGTAATTGTTTCCTTATGCTAATACTTATAAGAGCTGAAGGTCATGCCTAGACATCAATTTCCTATAACAGTACGACAAAATCCTTTAATTCGAAAAAAAACACCTTTCAATACCAGAAGATTTTTGGACACTGTTAAGTTCATTAATGAAAAATAAAACTGACTAGTCATCCATACTGCCAGGCTGTGGAATGGTTCACACTGCTATATACAGAACAGAAGGTATCTCCAAAACTACAGATCTGTGCAAATGGATAAATTTTAACATATCGACTTTGCTGTCAACGAAATAAACAGCAAGAAAATAATATACACAGACGCAAAGTTTTTCCAACATGCAAGAAAGAACACTCGCATGGTTGATATATTGTTTTATAAACTACTTCTTCAACGAAGGAGGAGAGTCCATAAAAGAGTTTAACCAAAACATGATGAACGAAAAAGAAGAAATCCTCAACAGTATATGAGAAAGAGAAAAGTTTTTATCATTTACACATCTTACATAAATATTGTATTTAATGTCAACATGAAAGATTTGTAAGATATGTTTCTGAATAAATGCAATATTTCCTAATAAACTATTTGGTAATGTACTAGCTTCGTATTTACGAAGCAGCTTGTTTGATCCTCGCTGATTGCAATATTTTTACCCTTATCTAAATTCTGTGTCTATTATCAAATATGAACGTTCATTAACAAACATTGTGTCATATTTTTGAATAAAAATAACATATTTTTTAATTACCACTGAAATGAAAATGCGAGTTTTTAAAATATATTTTTTTTAATATGAGGATCAGCAGAGAAAAAATAAAGCTTTCTTTTTGCTTGCAAAATTGGCACTGTATTATTGATTAATGTAATTCTTCCTTTTGCAACAAAGCATTTTATTTGTGTGTATGAAAATCTATTTTCATGTGTTTTTAATGAAAATAAAGGATGTTATTTTTATTAAAAAATTTAAGTCACTATTTCTTAACATTCCCCTTCAAATAATAAGTATGGAATTTAAATAAAAGTAAAAAAGTTACTGTCAGCGAGACTCGAACCAGCTACCTGACATTTACCAAACCAAAGCGCAACCAAGATATTTTTCATAAAATATTAAGTTTATTCAACGACAGCTAAAAATGTTTTACATTGATCTTAATTACGTTAGAACAGGAACAACTATTTCGTTCAGAAACTTCACTACATACATTCAACTCTACTTCTCTTGTCTTATATATGATGTTGCATGTCTGCTCTTGTAGTTTTTCGTTTGTCTTAATTATGGTGTTGCGATTTTGTGTAGAACCAGAGACGTTATTTAATCTTACTTCCTTCTGTTGGGACGTACTGGGTTATTTGACCCTTTATCGAATTGACAGCATTCCTTTTGGATTTGAGACAGAGCTTAGAGTCCGGATCTGGCGTGACGTTGTTGCTGCTAATATTTCCCAGACGTTGCCCCACATTTATTTGTCAGATAGTTGATACTGCATTTGGGATTGCCTGCAAGGTGCATTCAATTCAACTTTAAGTTAGTTGAGATTTTTGTGTTGACAGTGCGATGCGAGAAAGTTCCGACTTGGGTTGGAATGTCTTGTTGTGTATTTTCTCCCCTATCGACTGCTACTTTTTTCTGATATTCTTTCGTCGTTTTCCTTCCCTTAATTTTCCATATATGCCTCTCATCTTCAGCATGTTCTTTTCTGTGATTTGTATAAGTACGTAGCGGTTTGCGCTGCCTAAATATGTTTGGATGTGGTTACAGGCAGGCGGAATGGGTGTGGGGGGGAGGGGGGTGGGGGGTCGACGTTCACTTTTAGTAAATAGCCTTGGCTAATGAAAGCAACGGCCATGCCACAATGGGAACACCAGTTCCTTTCAGATCACCGAAGTTCAGCAAAGTCGGACTTAGCTAACACTTGGATGGGTGACCGTCCAGGCTGCAAAGCGCTGTTGGTAAACGGCATGCACTCAGCCCTTGTGAGGCCAATTAAGCTGCTGCTTGGTTAAGAGATAGCGGCTGCGGTAACGAGAACTGACAACGGCCGGAAGAGCGGTGTGCTGACCATGTGCCCCTTCATATCCCCATCCAGTGACACGTATCGCCTGATGACGACGCGGCTGACGTCGCCACCTTTCTTGTACCTGTTCCGATGAAGAGGAGTTAGCCAGTGAAATGGCCTAGTGCTGCTTTCATCCTACTCACTCTTTCTTGTGGCACTGGCTAAAATCTGTGGAATAGAGTTGACACCAGAGAGGATGCAAATATGTGCTAAAATCGTTTCCTGATTTTCATCCAGGTTTCTGATACCGTCATCTTTGACATACTCGCGTATCTAGGTAACAATACTTTTGCAGTTGACGGCTATGATGTGCTTTATACTAGGCCGGAAGTCAAAGGCGATTACGTCAACAAACGGCAAATACTCGTATTTGTCCTTAACAGCGTCTAAAATCTTCTAAATGTCAAGGGCGACTTTTTTCGAATTTCTGTGGAAATTGCATCCTACTGCTATAGCAAACATGTCCGGGCACTGGTCTTCAGGTTCCATAAAAATGACAGATCTGAAGGCAAAGCATTCCATAAAGCCCGTTGCAAGTCAGAATTCACATGTGTGCTCTTTCCAGCATTACAGGTCACTGTTCTGACTATAATGGCATACATCAGCTGGAACTTTTTAAATCAATTTCGCAGATACCCATATCGATCGTAGGATATCAGAGCATACTGGGTAGTTAAATTTTCTAGCGTATTTGGTTATGCCATCGTCAGTTGCAGCCTTTGGATGGACTGGGTACTTGCACTTGAATTTGATTTTTTTAGATTTGTTGAAGGCTTCAGTTTAGAACTGAGTTGTTGGTCAATCTCGTTGCCTTCAAGTAAGATTTGATCATGAGCAAATAACATATAGAATTGCCTCCGCTTAGAGGAACATAATTACTGCTCAGAAACAACCCTGAGTTTGTGAATAAGCAGACTCCCGGCTGTATCCCTTCTCTCTAAGGCGCCAGCAGTTTTGGAGAGCGCCTGCAGAGTTTGGAAAGAAAGGATAGCAGACCGTGGCAAGTTGGGCTCTTAGTGCGTGCGGATGGTGTAACTCGTATCGTATTGGCCGCCAGAGGTAGGAACCTCTGAATTGCGTTGCAGCACACCGTTTTATCAGGTACATTCATTGACAAGTCACACAATTTGTGACACAAGTTGATTAAAAAAAGCAATCGGTTGATAGGATACATACTGAGGCATGAAGTAGCCTTCAGTTCCGTAAAGGGAGGATGTGAGATAGTAAAAACTGCAGAGGGAGATGACGTGTTTGAATCCAGTAAGCAGGTAGAAATGGATGTAGACTATTCAGGTATTTATGCAGAGATAAAGAGTTTTGCACAGGATAACTAGCAGAGGGAGCTGCTTAAAGCGCGTATTCGTAACAAAGGAAGATTAGAATTCAACGTCCCGTCGACAGCGTTGTCATTAGAGAGGGTGCACAAGATCGGATTACGAAGGGATGGAAAAGGAAATCGGTCTTTTCAAAGGAACCGTGTCAACATTTGACTGGAACGATTCGGGAAATCACGGAAAACCTAACTCTGGGTCGCCGGACGGGGATCTGAACCGTCGTTCCCCCGAATGAGACTCCAGTGTGGTAACACTGCGGATCTCGCTCTGTTGGAGACGGTTTTGTTATGGAGTGATAGTGTTTTGTTTTACGAGGCACTATCACAGCACAGGCTTACATTGATGTTTTAAGCACCTTCTTGCTTCCCACTGTTGAAGAACAAAAAATGGTTCAAATGGCTCTGAGCACTATAGGACTTAACATCTATGGTCATCAGTCCCCTAGAACTTAGAACTACTTAAACCTAACTAACCTAAGGACATCACACAACACCCAGTCATCACGAGGCAGAGAAAATCCCTGACCCCGCCGGGAATCGAACCCGGGAACCAGGGCGCGGGAAGCGAGACCGCTACCGCACGACCACGAGCTGCGGACGTTGAAAAACAATTCGGGGATGGCGATTGCATCTTTCAATACTATCGAGCACCTGTTCATAATGCACGGCCTGTGGCGGAGTGGTTACACGACAATAACGTCCCTGTAATGGACTTCCCTGCACAAAGTCCTGACCTGAATCCTATAGAATACCTTTGGGGTGTTTTGGAACGCCGACTTCGTGCCAGACCTCACCGACAGACACCGATACCTCTCCTCAGTGCAGCACTCCGTGAAGAATGGGCTGCCATTCTCCAAGAAACCTTCCAGCACCTGATTGAACGTATGCCTGCGAGAGTGGAAGCTGTCATCAAAGCTAAGGGTGGGCCAACGCCACATGGAGTTCCAGCATTACCGATAGATGGCGCCACGAACTGACGAACTTGTAAGTAATTTTCAGCCATGTGTGCGGATACTTTTGATCACATAGTGCAGCGCTGTAGCCAATCCACATTGCAAAGTGTGATTAGTAGAATAAACAACAAAAGCTGTTACACAGGTTAGTTTACTACCCAAATTTAGAGAGTATTCATTCCTGGAACAGTCAACCATTGACCTTGGAGAAATGATCCATATTGAGGGATAGAACACTTACGATCATCTGAAGCAAACAAGTCTAGTGAACACTGACACTAAATTGCATACCCTAAGACCTATGAGCTCTTGCTCGTCTTCCCTAGCGTGAAACACGTCTTTTCTACTGAAGAAGTGCTCACAACTCTTAAGGTATGCCTTTTACTGACCATTTTACTTGAAATTTTTTTCGTGTTTTGATCCATACTATCTTCTTTCAAAATAAGGGAAGCTAAGAGCTTGCAGTAGAAGAGATGTGTCTCACAATATCGAAGATGAAGAAGTTCTTATCGCTCTCAACATAAGCATCTTACAGCACAAATTTATTAGACTTTTTTCTTCGAATTATCGTTCATGTCACATTCCTGAATACTTGTAATTCCACATGGAACACCCTGTGTTGCTTCCTCCTGCGCATATCTCGTGAAAAGACTGTGAAGGTAAAGTTAGAGAGATTCGAGCGCAGACAGAGACATGCCAAATAATCGTATTCCCTTGCACCATTCGTGAGCAGAGCAGGGAAGGAGTGATGTGACCCTGGTACGTGAAGTACCCTCCGCTACAAACCACAGTGTGACTTACGGAGTATACACCTAGAGAACTATGATGACGGGTATTTGTGGAACACCCTGTATGATACAGTACATGGACTTTACTTTCTTTACGTGCCAGTATGTTGTGTTCCCTTAGATTCGTTGTCAGACTTTAGAGAAAGAGCATCGGTGCTCGACCCTGGCGGCTACCTGTAGACGTCGGTCTCCTTCTGTGCCACCGTGGGTTCCACGTGGCCGCTGAGCATCACCTCCCCCACGTGCTCGTCCTCGTGAGGCTGGGCCGCCTCCGCCGTCCCCACCGCCCCCACCGCCTCCAGTCCGTCCTCCAGCTGCGGGTCGTCCAGGTCCAAATCGTCCAGATCCAGGTCGTCCAGTGCTGCTGAGGGCGAAGGGGAAGCCCCACTCGGTGAAAGCAGCACCGCCACCAGCACCTGCGGTAAAACATTCACCATTAGCTGCGCTCTATATTTTTCAATAGCGACTTAAACACTAAAGTTTACGTGAAGCCATGAACTGAGACTGTACTCTGGTAATTCATTACGTTCCATAGCGGTCAACAATGACGCTTCTATCCGTTTCTGACACCAGTAGGTTTCCAGGATGAATTTTCACTTAGGAGCGGAGTATGATTTAATTGGAAAGTTCCCGGCATATCAGAAATGTTTGTCATAGTGGGAGTCAAATCCGAAACCTTTGTCTTCCACTAAATGATGCTCTGACAACTCCTTTATCCAGGTACGAATCATCAATCACCTACACAGTACTTCTTTCTACTTCCCATTCATCTGAGACATACTTTCTTTCCAGCAATGTATGCGGGCGACATTCGGAGGAATTTGGAAGATAGGAGAGTCAAATTGGTGGAACTGAAGCTGCCTGAGGTTTGCCTGAATATTTCAGTCGACAGAGCATTTGGTTCGGCGTTCGAGTGCTGGTCAAGCACACGTATTTAGTCTGCCAGGAAGTTTCATCAGAAGGCTTCTTCCTACAGAGAATACTAGAAAGAGGCTGCAGCAATGGAGATTAAATCTTTTCAAATAAAAAAGGGTCTAATAATAAGAGGGGACAACGTTCAGAACGAAACGGTCATGCAGCAAACAATTATCATCTTCCTCTTGAAGTGCCAATTTCGAATTCTGAGCCCTCCATACAGACTTACATTGTCATGGTACCTTTACCTCCGGTATTCAACATAGCGATTTCTGCGGTCACTCAGTATGTACTGTTGCTACAGATTTTTTTAGTCAGGTCTGGTTTCATGTCCCATTCATTCCATTTTTTCTGTCCTAAATTCTCTATATGGTTGTTGTATCCGTTTTACTCGATAATCTGTCGTACATCCTTTAGTATTTGCTATCATACTTGTCGTGAATTGCTACTCTCAATCGACAGGACTACACAACAGTATTTTAATCCCGCTGGAGAGAAGCTTCATTTATGACGTAGTCTTTCGCGGCGACATTCTTCAATAAAGGCTTCACGGAGTTCTTGTCGCTCCACATTTGTATTAAATCAGAATTGTATCATGGAGACGTCACAAGATATCCGAAATTCCATGAGTTACCAGAGATTAAGTCGATGTCTACACGGAGGTCTATGGCTGCGATTTTGTGACTTTATTTGTTAGGGATGGCTAAGTTAACATCAACACATCCATCGCTATATTCGTTATTCCACAATACTTTTCTTAGATACCTGATCTTCGACAGAATGTCTTACTTGTCACAAGCAGTAGCTTCATGTATTAGCTCTAAGCTGCTTTATATTCGGCTGTATAATGAAAGATCTGTGCAGAGATACATAGGTCAGTATATGTTGGTCTGATTTCGTTGAAGCAGAACAATTAAAAATAATTTTTCTTCCCTCTCCATCTCAGCGGTGAACTTCGTATGAGAGATAATCATCAGAAGGTGACGAGCCTACAGCATTCCTTTCCTTCTTCGGAGCTACAAGGAATAAAATAAGCAGAGTCCTTAGCGGACATGATGTTCACTTGATTCTTCGATCCAAGAAAATTGAAGGGATGCCAGGCCCAGTAAAAGATAGTCTTGGTGTCGGTGTTCCTGGAACTGACAAACTACTCGGTGAATCTGATAGTAGACTGAAGAACCAAAGAACATCATGTAGGGGCCCTGCGAGCACGAAGAAGTTCCCCAGCACGACGTGGCATGGACTCGACTAATGCCTGAAGTAGTGCTGGAGGAAACTGACACCATGAATCCTGCAGCGCTGTCCATACATCTCTAAGATTTTAAGATCATTTCCCGAGAGGTATATCGAAGACGTAATGCATTGTGACTCTTCATGGAACGTGAATTCTCAGAATATTAACAGTAAAGCTCTCCGTGATGCACAATGCCATACATGGAGCATCTGCCACTGGGGTTGAATGTGCGTCAACATTAAATCTCCGCACTTGCTAAACAAATGACGCATTACGCCTTTTTTCCAGAAGGAAAACTTCTCAATAGAATTCAACGTAGGTTTCCCAAACAAATGTCTTGCTGAACAAGCCCAGACAAAGGGTTATTTCATATTCCTTCTGTAAGGCACTAGGTACAGTTCCGTACTATTGTTTAATAGATAAAATATGATCTTGGCGATGCTTGACTAGATTTGGGACTGGGTGCAGGATTTCCTAGCAAGTATAATTCGAAACGTTGTTCTTAACGGGACAAAAACGACAGATGTAAAGGTAATTTCAGGAATACTCCAGGAGAGTGTTTTGGGATAGTTACTCTTTATAATTTATATAAAAAACGTAGTGGATAGTTCTGAAATCTCCATGAAGATGTTGTCCATAGGAAGGGTGCAACGCCAGATGCCTGTAGTGAAATGCAGCAAGAGCCGGGGAGGATCGACGATTTGGTGCAGGAACTGGAAGTTGACGCTGAACGTAAGTAAGTGTAAAGTTCTGGGCAAAAGTAGGTCAGAATATCCATATTTTCATATCATATTAATGGCGATAAATCATCGGAAACAGCAACACCCGTAGACTACCAAGGAGTGGCCCTTTGCAAGACCTAAAATAGAATGACTACATTAAAATTATCTTAGGTAAAGAAGAATATTAGCCTGACACTCACCGGAATAATATTAAGCAAATGCATGTGGCTTACAAAACACTTATAAGGCCTATTCTTGTGTATCACTCGTCAGTCTGGAACTCTTACTAGGTTAGATTAACAGAAGAGATAGAGGAAGGGGTCAGATACTAAGCGCGAGTAAGTTACGGAGATGCTCAACATACTCGAATGGCAGAAGCTACAAGAGAAGTGTTGCACTCCACGGATAAATTAATGTAAGTTCGAAGAAAAATAGGTGAACATATTGCATGCTACCACATATTTCTCGTGAAATGACCGTGACGAGCAGCTCTCAGAAATTAGAGTTCATACGGAGGTTTATCGATAGTCGTACTTCCCACTCATTATTTGCGAATTGAGCAGGGGGAGTGATATGGGTACAAGAAGTACCGTCAGTAAAACGCCTTGTGGGTCAGTAATTTAGACAAGAAATCTGTATAGTGCGAGAAGTGGCAATGGATCCTGAACAATAAAAAGTGTAAAGTCTTCCACATGAGTACTAAAAAGAATTCTTTAAATCTCGGTTACAGAATAAATAATACAACTTTAACCCTTCGGTGGGAGCGCCTGAGACAAATAGCTGCAAGATTTAGTTTTGTGTTAGTATCACAGATAGCGTGACAGTTGCGTCCACGTCCAGATACGTATTTGTTGTTTTCAACGGATGTCGCCACTTACTATATTTGCTCTATTCATCCTTTCAGCAGTTTGGTCGCTGTTGTTGTTTGAAACGTGGGTGTTGCGTCTGCGGTATGTTTGCCGCTACGCACCTTGTGATCTAAGTATTTTCTTTACTTCTGTTTTTCTTTCGCCTCAAGGCAATCTTTCTTTTATATTAGTATATAATGAATATTCGAATCGAATCATAGATTCCATATGCAATTTTCATTACTTTTTACAGTCTTGGATATTGATTTGCTACAATATATTACTTTCACAAAAACATGTATTTCATTAGGTGTCATAAAAGCGTGGAAATGTAGAAAAAGAAGGCATTTGACAGGCACCGTACTGTGAGAATTGTCACAAGAAGAATTACAAGAATTGTCAGATTCATGTGTATCTGAGTCGGAAGAGGAAGTTATTGAAGCAGAAAACCACAGCAGTGACTCCGAAGAACTAACAGAGGAGACAGATGACCACCTGGGTGAAAAGGGGAGACAACAAACAGAGGATTACCAAGTTTACGTATGAAAAGATAAAGAAACTATTTGGATAACCAAACCGCTCCCATCTTCTCCTAAAACCAAGGGCAAGAACATCCTAAAAGTTTTGCCACGTCGAAAAGCAAGAGCTGAAATTACGGAAAAAGAAAATGATGCATTTTACTTATTTATTACTGATGGGATGATTATTTTTCCTTAGGTTAAAATGTAAAACTAACTGCGGTGCAAAAGGCGCAACGCGCCCACTCATGGAAGTATGAAAGCCGCGCCCACCGAAGGGTTAAGGATTGTCGTTTGAACAGAATGCCTAAGAATTACAAATAACTTAAACTGGAAACATAGAGAATGTTCTGCGGAAGATTCAAAAGAGGCTGCCTACACTACGCCTGTGCGTCCTCTGCTAGAGTACTGCTGCGCGGAACGGTATCCTTACCAGATAGGATTAACGAAGGACATCGAAAAAGTCCAAAGAAGGGCAGCTCGCTTTGTATTGTCGAGGAGCAGGGGAGAGAGTGTCACGGTAATAATACGCCATTTGGGGTGCTAATCATTAAAACAAAGCCGTTATTCGAAACGGTCAGATCTTTTCACGAAACTTCAATCACCAACTCCTTCTCCAAAAGCAAAAATATTCTGTCGTTGCCCACCTAAACAGGGAGAAATGATCCTCGTAATAAAATAAGAGAAATCAGAGCTCGGTCGGAAAGATTTCAGTAATTCATTTTTCCCAAGTAGTGTTAAAGAGTTCAACGGTCGACAAATAGCCTGAATGTGGTCCCGTGAACCGCCTGCCAAGCACTTAATTGTGAATTTCAGAGCGGTGATGGTGTAGCTGTGATGTATATAGTGTCGTGTTTGTGTTGTTATGGTTTATTACGGCGTGAAAAGGATGGAAATACTTGAATACGATATACACACAGCCTAGTCCAGTTGAAACTCTTTCGACTAGCCATCTACTTTAATGTTCCATTCTGGTGGGCTAATCTCCACCAACAATGCTACATTCTTTCTTTGCAGACATGTTTGAGATACGCTTAGTCTAGAAGGTTGACAAGTAATTCGGTGATTCAGATCCAATCATTTCCACCTCTTCAGCCTCGATCTTAAAAATTTGCATCATGACTAATTCAAGAACTATCATTCTTCAGACCAGAGGGTGACGCAGAAATGTACGGCGATGTAAGGGGACACGTGGGAGTGACGTTACGCCAGAATACACTCATCGTGAAAAGGGGACGTCATTTACAGGATATGCTGGAGGGATGACGATCAAGCGAGACCACAACCCTAGGCAGTAACTTAAGGTACTTAAAGAAAGTGATGTGCCGGTATATACTCACAAGAACTAGCATGACTCAGAACTACAGCCGGCCGCTGTGGCCGACCGGTTCTAGGCACTTCAGTCCGGAACCGCGCTGCTGCTACGGTCGCAGGTTCGAATCCTGCCTCGGGAATGGATGTATGTGATGTCCTTAGCTTAGTTAGGTTTAAGAAGTTCTAAGTCTAGGGGTTTGATGACCCTAGATGCTAAGTCCCATAGTGCTTAGAGCCGTTTGAATCGTTCAGAACTACAATATTTGACCAAAAGTAGGAGGATATCCCTACGTAATTTGCAACTGACCATTAGATTTCGCGACGGGTGTATCTGCCAGTATAAAAGGATGCGGGAGATATTGTATTTTCGGTAGAGAAGCACTTATGGCAGAACTGGTCGGTCAGGGGAGCACAATATCTTCGAACGTGCACTATTCATTAGAGGTACCTGAGTAACACATCCATCAGGGCCATTTCAGCCACTCTAAAGCTGCCCATGTCGGAAATTGATGACGACACTGTGAAGTGAAAACACAGACCAGGCAGACCTCATATACCGACGGACAGGAACCGTCGGGCAGTGCGGAAAGTGATCGTAAACACGGCATGAAATCAGCGGAAGGAATCACTCATGATTTCCAAACTGCTACCATAAGAAACTTCCTGCCAGATTAAAACTGTGTGCCCGACCGAGACTCGAACTCGAGTCTCGGTCGGGCACACAGTTTTAATCTGGCAGGAAGTTTCATATCAGCGCACACTCCGCTGCAGAGTGAAAATCTCATTCTGGAAACTTCCCCCAGGCTGTGGCTAAGCCATGTCTCCGCAATATCCTTTCTTTCAGGAGTGCTAGTTCTGCAAGGTTCGCAGGAGAGCTTCTGTAAAGTTTGGAAGGTAGGAGACGAGGTACTGGCAGAAGTAAAGCTGTGAGTACCGGGCGTGAGTCGTGCTTCGGTAGCTCAGTTGGTAGAGCACTTGCCCGCGAAAGGCAAAGGTCCCGAGTTCGAGTCTCGGTCGGGCACACAGTTTTAATCTGGCAGGAAGTTTCATATCAGCGCACACTCCGCTGCAGAGTGAAAATCTCATTCTGCTACCATAAGTTCTGTTAGCACAATGACTGTGTACTGGAAGTTAAAAAGAATTGGGTACAATGGTCTCACATCTCCTCATAAGAGCCAGATTTCTGAAGTTAGCGCTAAGTGACAGCTGTAGGAGGGTAAAGAATGATGCAACTGGAGAGTGAACGATTGGAAACGAATGATTTGGACTGATGATACACGCTGTACCCAGTTTCAATCCAATGGAAGGCTTTGGGTTTCGCTTATGCCTGGAGAACGTTACCTGCCATCGTATCTAGTGCTAACACTGAAGTACGGAGAAGGTGATGTTACGGTATAGCCGTGTGTTTCGCGATCGTGTTGTGGTTTCCTTTTTGCGATTGAGAAAACGCTAAATGCAGAAGGATATGAACATATTTTATAGTGAAATTTCTTCGCAGATCAAAACTGTGGGCCGGAACTTGGGACTTTGGTCTTGGCGGACAAGTGCTCTACCGTCTGAGCTACCCAAGCTCGACTCATGACCCGCCATCACAGCTTCACTTCAGCCAGTACCTCGTCTCCAACCTTCCAAACTTCACATAACCTCTTTTGCGAACCTTTCAGAACTAACACTCCTGGAAGGAAGGATATTGCGAAGACATGGCTTAGCCACATCCTGGGGGATGTTTCCATAACGAAATTTTCACTGTGCAGTGAAGTGTGCGCTGATATTTCAGTCTGGAATCATCCCCTGGGTTGTGGCTTAGCCATGTCTCCGCAGTATCCTTTCTTCCAGAAGTGCTAGTCTTGCCAGTTTTGCAGGAGAGCTTCATTGAAGTTTGGGATTTGGAGACGAGATACTAGAATTGAAGCTGTGAGGAGCGATCCTGATTCGTATTTCGGTAGCTCAGCCGACAGGGCACTTGCCTGCGAAATCTAAGGTCTCGAGTTCGAGTCTCCGTCCGGCATACAGTTTTGATCTGCCAGGAAGTTTCATATGAGCGCGCACTCCGCTACTGAGTGAAAATTTCATTCTGGATATTTTGTACTACTGTGTACCACGAATAGCAGAGGAACAATTCGGAGATGATAATTTTTGTCACAGCAAGACAATGCACTCTGTATAAAGCGCCACGTGTTAGGCAATTAGGCAATAACATTCCTAAAATGGACTGGCCCGCCCAGGATTCCGATCTGAATCCAACAGAACACGTTTGGACTAGTTAACACGTCGACTTTCCTCCAGTCACCAGTGTACTAAACACTACCAAAAATGGTTCAAATGGCTCTGAGCACTATGGGACTTAACACTTGAGGTCATCAGTCCCCTCGGACTTGGAGCTACTTAAACCTAACTAACCTAAGGACATCACACACATCCGTGCCCGAGGCAGGATTCGAACCTGCGACCTTAGCGGTCGCGCGGTTCCAGACTGGAGCGCCTAGAACCGCTAGGGCACACCGTACGGCTACACACTATCGTCTCTGGTTAAGGCTCCTGAGGAATACTTCGCTGCCATTCCTCCAAAGACGTTCAGATATCTCAATAAATGTATCCCAGCAGTGTTCAAACCGTCGTTGAAGGGTGGATGCATTCCGTACTAATGTCCACTAATAAGTGCTCTGATACTTTTGATATGATGCTGTATAATAAATGTTCTGCAGTCATACGCCTGGAATCAATTTTTTTCAGGTGTGAGCTAATTTATTGTTTCATATTTTCCAGTACTCGATAGTATGGGCTATCATCCTGCCGAAGTCTATCGCTGACTTTTTATTGACTCACTCCCTGTGGTGTTGATGCTGGCCACAGCAATTATAACATTTCCAACATCTGCCACTCGGTATACAAAGTGCATAGATCCGCAGCCCACATCCGCAGCTGAAGATCCGCAGCCCACATCCTGTACTTTCTTTACTGATGACGTAGATTTCATGCGGAGTCGAATAATACAATTCCATAATGACTGCATGTAGGCAGGAGCAAATCCTCAACCATTCACTGCAGTAAATCATCGCGTTCGCATTAATATCAATGGGCAGTATGGGAGGGAATTAAAAGTGACTTTTAAGGCCGTACACTTTGCCGGACACTCTAACAGGTTCCTTCATCCATGACATAGTAACGATAGTAACGACAAATTTCTCACACAACTGTAGAACATTACAGAAAGACAAAGGACACGGTTCGCGTCCGGGCATAACCGCATTTTCCATTCCTCGTAAGACATTACGTAATTCAAACGTCTGACTGGTTGTGAATATTCATTTACCTTGTTCCCCTATAGACCTGGCCTCAATAATGGGAGTTTCTGACTGTAAAGAAACACTTTCCAGAACACAAGTGGTCATAAATCTACAACAGATTACATTGTTAGAAACAAAAATGTCCATCTTCAGTCGGTGCTGGGTGTTAGCACTTTAAATTCTGCCAACATAGGGACTGATCAGAGCCTACTAACGGTAACAATCAGGTCACATGGTGGAAGGAACAAAACTGATAGAGAACCGCCCCTGAAAGAAAAAAATTTAATACTGTGTCGTTATGAAATGATTCTACACAAATTTTATATCGCAAACGATTAGCGGAGAAGATGAAAGAGTCCATCAACACATACGATAACGTAGATCAGGCGTGGGAGAAAATCAAAGAAAGTACTGTAGTAACAACTTAAGAAGCACTAGGTACACGAGTTATAACGCAAGAGACGAAAAGAAAAGAAAACACTACGGTTTCGCAAAGAACTTAAAAAACGTGTAAAGAAAAAATATAAAACATTCAAAACACAAGAGTCCTATGAAGATTAGGAAAGAACTCGTAATGAGAAAAAATCACTAGTTTATCGTTAACAATCAAGAACACTGGAAAATCTTTTCTAAAAATTTAGAATATGACTTCTGTGGGTTACAGAAACAAATTTGGATAACGATAGCACAGCAGAGGAAAGACTTACATGAAATTTTGAAAGTGAACGACATAAATGAGTAATCATGGGCAAAACATTAAATAGAGTTGTGTGAAGTTAAAAAATCAAAACAAAACGAAGTAAGATCAGAGATCAGTATACAGGTAATTGATAATACAACTATTTCACATGGAGAGGTAGAAGAGACTGTAAGCTGTTAAAAAATAGGAAGTCTCCAGGTAAAGATAGGATTCCTAATGAATTCTTGAAGTATGGAGGATATCCACTGACTGAGAAAGTAGCCAAGTTGGTTAACAATGTTATAACTGGTAATAAAATTCCAGGTTAATGGAGAACTAGTATTACAATTACCATGTGCAAAAAAAGAGATAAGAAAGACCCATTGAATTACGCAAGGATCAGTCTACTGCGTTCAGTTCTTAAGCTCGTAACAAAAATAATAGGAAATAGAATAAAAAGCTAAGAAAACCCTTGCGGAGAAGACAGTACGGTTTTAGATCCGATAGTTCATGCACAGATGCTGTATTCATTCTTAGACAGGTTGTAGAGAAGTCCACAGAATACAACAGTCCAGCTTATCGTTGTTTTATCGATTTGCAGAGGACTTTCGATAGGATTCAGTTAACAGACGTTTTAAACCTGCTCTGCAATCGGTAGATTCCCTCTAAATTTATAAAAAACTATTAACGACATTTATTCCAATAATTACATCCAGGCAAAAATTGATTTCAGGTTAACTAGTTGCTTAGTGGGTAATAGCGGTGTTAGACAAGGTGACTTTCTGAGCCAGCTGCCTTTTAATATTGTCATGGACGAGGTGATTAAGAAGATATTCGCTGCTGGTGGTAAAAGACTGGAGCCGATTTGTTACGCTGATGGTGCAGTTCTGCTGGCAAACAGTGAAGATAACCTGCAAAAATTTTACGTATATTTGATACGGTGAGATCCACTGTAAAAGTCAAATGTGTTTGTGGAACCAGTTAGCTACAGACAGCAGATAGATGGAAAAATTATTGAACAGGTAATGACACTTAAAAATCTTGGCATTGAACTGTCCAGCAGTGAAAGTATCGAGAATGAAGTTAGAGAACAGGTAACAAGTGTAAACTAAGTGTAAGGTGTTTAAATGAGATTATTTGGAAAAATAGGCACATAGGAAAAATGCAAAGCCAGCTATTTATAAAACATTGGTGAAGCTAGTTATGATATATATAGCTGAGACAAGACCGGAAACATCAAAAACAAAGCGACTTTTGGAAACCACGGAAATGAAAATTTTGCAAAGGATTACGGTGAAGGCGTGAGATATATATAGAGGACTGAAAGCATTAGAAAAGGATGTAAAATGGACTCCACTGATGAGTGGCACGTAAGAGAAAGCATGAATGGAGCAAACATGTAAACAGGATGGCTGAATGGAAGATAAATGGAAAGAACACTTAAACAGGATGGATGAACGGAATATTGTGAAAATTGTAAGAAATAAACGACCAGATGGTAAAACAAATGTTGCCTATCCAAGAAAAAGATGGAGTGACAACATCAGAGTAGAAAGAAGGTACACAAAGAAACAGGCTTTTTCCTAGGAAAAGATGAAGATGAAAAAGAACGACATTTGAAATCAATAGCGTGTCCTCACACATTCCCATCATGTGTCGTTCCATGAGCGTGAATCTCACACGTGTCACCAAATGTGAGTGCTGCCACGTACGACCTCACAACTTCATTTTTTTTCTTTTGTTCAGAAGGAGGGCTGAAGAATGGGAAGAAATGGGTGTCGATCAGAGAAACAAATTTTATTCTGTCAACGGAGGGATGACTACCACAGAACAGAATGACCTGTATCTTAATAAGTGTTTGATTTTGCATATAGGTTCATAGAAGATTTCTTTCCCGCTTTTAATAAAACTCGCCTTTAATAATATGGGATTTTTTTCTAAAATATCCTACAGAATACCATTTAATACGAAAAGAGCACAGAAATATACGACTTTGACCACTGGTAAGTGCTTCTAAAGAGAGAAGAAAGAGAAATCGTCCCAGTAGCCCTACCAGTTACAAAGCTATTACATATGAACTATTAAAATGAGAAGATGATAGCTACATGTAAAATTTTTATAGATATGAGAATGCAAGTTCATCTTTTCTGAAAAAGGAAGCTGTCTTGTTGGAGGTAAGCATTGTGATCCACTACACTACGCACACATAAAATGTTTGGTACGAAACCTAAACAATTTTCCCTTGTTAAGAGATTTCATCTGACTTAAACGCGGAGGGAGTCAACCCTATACATTTATTTGGGAAGTGGGTATCAAATTAATGTCACAAGCGACGGAAAAACGAAACACATACGCTACTTATACATGAATGTAAATCAACACTTGGAGGCTATTTGTTCTGAGATGACTGATGCATAAAGAAAAGTGTCATTTCGTTATATGAACGATCTTCGTTGCGTATTACAAAGAAGGGCTTTATAACGGTTCCACCGTTCCACTGATTATGGATAGATGGAAAACGGAACGGCTGAATTAAAGATGAAGCTTGAGCGGGACCTGACAATAAAATATGCATTAAGCGCCTCTTCGAAAACATCTTTTGTTTCAGAATTTAACGATCCTCCAACAGCGTATCGTTAACAGTTACAGTCAGTGAATGCGAGAGAAGGAAACAATGGCGATTTGCATTGCGCGTGGAATTTGGCACGACTGCCTGAGTGAAATCGTGAAACTTGTACGTGTAAGAGGCTAGTGTATGCAATTGGTTCCCTAAAACAATGGCCTGTAGTTTCACGATTTTTTATTTTATCCTCGAGACGACAACTGCTAGCCATAAAAATTCCAAATCCAGAAAGGACAGCAAACAATGAAATTTTACTTAATTTACATATACAGTACAGTATAGAAGGAATTGTATGTCAGTTTCTAGGTGATTTGGGCTATACAGGGTGAGAAATTTAGGACACAGTTTGCCACCTGCGGAAGCAATAATGTCTCTAAACCGGTTTGGAATGGAGTAGAAATGAGCACGGGTGACATTTGGCGGTAGATCGATCCATTCCGCTTCAGCTTTGTGCCTGGGTAGTGGTGGTGTTTCTGTCCCTCGTCAACCCACGACGAGGTGGGATAGAGATCTGGAGAACGTGGTTGGTTGCGTTATCTAACTGAAAGATAACATCACTGAGGCGCCAATTACATCTACATCCTCATCTACATGACTACTCTGCAGATCACAGTGGCTGACAGAGGCTTCATCGAACCAACATCAAGCTATTTCTCCACCGTTCCACTTTCGAAGAGCGCTCGGGAAAAACGGACACTAAGGTCTTCCTGTGTGAGCTCTGATTTCTCTTATTTTATTGTGATTACCGTTTCTCCCTGTTTATGTGGGCTTCAACAAAATATTTTCACACTCAGAGGTGAAAGTTGGTGAAATTTCATGGGGAGATCCTGCCGTAACGCAAAAACGCCTTTGTTTTAATCACTGCCATCCTAATTCACTTATCATGTACGTAGCAGTCTCTGACCTTCTTCACGATAATACAAAACGAACTGCCCTTCTTTGGGGTTTTTCGATATCCTCTGTCAATCTTGTCGTATGGTGCGGATCCCACACCGCGCAGAAGTACTCCAGAAGATGGCGGAGAAGTTTAGTGTTAGCACTCTCTTTAGTAGATCTGTTGTATTTTGTAAGCATTCTGCCAATAAATCACAGTCTTTCATTTGCCTTCCCCACAACATTATCTGCATTACTGGCCATTAAAATTCCTACACCAAGAAGAAATGCAGATGATAAACGGATATTCATTGGACAAATATATTATACTAGAACTGACATGTGATTACATTTTCACGCAATTTGGGTGCATATATACTGAGAAATCAGTACCCAAAACAACCACCTCTGGCCGTAATAACGGCCTTGATACGCCTGGGCATTGAGTCAAACAGAGCTTGGATGGCGTGCACAGGTACAGCTGCCCATGCAGCTTCAACACGATACCACAGTTCATCAAGAGTAGTGACTGGCGTATTATGACGAGCCAGTTGCTCGGCCACCATTGACCAGACGTTTTCAATTGGTGAGAGATCTGAAGAATGTGCTGGCCAGGGCAGCACTCGAACATTTTCTGTATCCAGAAAGGCCCGTAGAGGACCTGCAACATGCAGTCGTGCCTTATCCTGCTGAAATGTAGGGAAGATCGAATGAAGAGTAGAGCCACGGGTCGTAACACATTTAAAATGTAACGTCCACTGTTCAAAGTGCGGTCAATGCGAACAAGAGGTGACCGAGACGTGTAACCAATGGCACCCCATACCATCACGCCGGGTGATACGCCAGTATGGCGATGACGAATACACAGTCCCAATGTGCGTTCACCGCGACGTCGCCAAACACGGATGTGACTATTATGATGCTGTAAACAGAACCTGGATTCATCCGAAAAAATGACGTTTTGCCATTCGTGCATCCAGGTTCGTCGTTGAGTGCACTATGTCAGGCGCTCCTGTCTGTGGTGCAGCGTCAAGGGTAACCGCAGCCATATTCTCCGAGCTGATAGTCCATGCTGCTGCAAACGTCGTCGAACTGTTCGTGCACACGGTTGTTGTCTTGCAAACGTCCCCATCTGTTGAGTCAGGGATCGAGACGTGGCTGCACTATCCGTTACAGCCATGCAGATAAGATGCATGTCATCTCGATTGCTAGTGATTCGAGGCAGTTGGGATCCAGCACGGCGTTCCGTATTACGCTCCTGAACCCACCGATTCTATATTCTGCTAACATCATTTGATCTCAACCAACGCGAGCAGCAATGTCACGATACGATAAACCGCAGTCGCGATAGACTACAATCCGACCTTTATCAAAGTCGGAAACGTGATGGTACGCATTTCTCCTCCTTACACGAGGCATCACAACAACGTTTCGCCAGACGACGCTGGTCAACTGCTGTTAATGTATGAGAAATCGGTTGGAAACTTTCCTCATGTCAGCACGTTGTAGTTGTCGCCACAGGCGCCAACCTTGTGTGAATGCTCTGAAAAGCCAATCATTTGTATATCACAGATTCTTCTTCCTGTCGGTTAAATTTCGCGTCTGTAGCACGTCTTCTTCGTGGTGTAGCAATTTTAATGGCCAGTAGTGTATGTGATCTTTGTAATTTCAGTTACTGGTAATTATAATCTCTATTGTTTCGTCGAAATTAAGGCCTTTACATTTGAGGATCCCACGGAAAAAACAGGGTAAGTCCACTTCATCAGAAAGTGAGTGCATGTAAAATTCTGATGGCTAGACATTGGTACCATAAGGTAGTTAAAATCGCTTTCAGATATATTAGTTTTGCTCGGCACACTTCGCTTTTTTTGACCTATGACCATTGAATACCTTCCTCTGAGACTCTCTGAAATTTAATCTCTCCACAATTCACCCTAAATATGTTGGGTAATGAAATGAAGGTGTAGGCAGGACACCGCAATGATTCCGATACTGATCACTCGTGAGGACTCATATCTATAAAACTGACAAGACATCGTGATTTGAATAAATGAGAAATATTTTTATCTGTGTTTGTTTCGATCAATGTTTACTACCATTGGGGCTCTGAGAGTCATTTCTCTCACTGTCCGTATTCGCTACTGCGTGAAATACGGTTTCCCTTAGTCTCTAATAGAAAGTGGCGTCCCGTTGTTAGCGCGACAGCTACTGCTGCAGGAGATCCAGGTCGTCGTCGAATGAGTCTATTAAGATGGCTAAATTTCTCCTGCGTCCGCTTCCTCTCTCTCTCTCTCTCTAGTAGTATCGGGTTTCACGGTCCATGAAATCTACACGTATCTTTCCGCCATGGATGCGCTCAGTATAATTCTCTCCACATTACAACCCGCTACCACAGATTTCTCGTGTGCCAGTGATGTGACAATTTTTGCACACTGTCTCTTGTTTATCTCCGGCTGAAGCAGTGCGCTCACAACACACTTTCTGGGGAGGAACTTGCACCTCATTTTGTAGCTACTCGTTCAGTAACGTGAAAATAACGATAAAATATTAAAATGTCGAAAGATTAAATACTCTTTCTTAAGTAAATGACCGCTGACACTTTGCATCCTTAGTCGTTTTTTAATCCGTTACTGGGGTGCTCAAAGGTTGCAAATGGCTCCGAGCACCATGGGACTTCTGAGGTCATCAGTCCCCTAGAACTTAGAACTACTTAAAGCTTACTAACCTAAGGACATCACACACACCCATGCCCGAGGCAGGATTCGAACCTGCGACCGTAGCGGTCGCGCGGTTCCAGACTGTAGCGCCTAGAACCGCTCGGCCACCCTGGCCGGCGCTGGGGTGTTCTAAACTATTTTCTAAAACCACCTAACGTCCGCCAGACTGCCTTATAGGTTTTTTTGTCACAAGTCATCAGGAAAATAACTTTGTTTGCCCGCCTCATTGCGTTTTGTCTGGCTTTTTGATCAGCAAGGATACACGAGATTTACATCTGTCACCGTAACAGCCTTTTTTCTGTCTCATTCATTTATTGTCCTACTTGACGCTTCTATTTCTTTCAAATATACCTTGTTCAATTGCCCATAGCGCAACTCTGAATTTTGGATGTTTTGAGCATTTGAGTATGTAGCAATACCAAATTTTTACTTACAAGTACAAAAAATACATTTTAAATATGTGTAAACGAAAGGCCGCATGTGGCCTGAGATCATGTAAGAGTAGGACAGAGTCATCTCTGAGCTCCTGAAAGAACTGTTAACTATATGAAAAATACAAACCGAGTTTGAAAACTCTAAAAAAGAAGTGCTTGTGTGATTCAGATTCATTACCGTAGTTACTGTATCCATTTGGGATGGGGTAGTTAGACGGCTATACCGGTACCTCCTACAACTACACAAGCACTCAGCAAATGTCGCCTATTGGGCGAGGGACAAATGACTGTGTACACCTGAATGCACACCAGTTTCTATCTTTCTCTCATGATCCCTGCTCGACGTATACGGCTGAGGTAGCAGAATTGTCGCAGAGTCTTCCTTGAACGCCAGTTCTCTAAATTTAGACAACAGGGTTCCGGTAATCAACGTCTCCTATATTTCAAGAACTCCTAAGTTCCATAACATCTCCGCTATACATTTGAATGGTTTATACTGACCTTTTACGAGTCTAAAAGCACATCTCTTAATTCTGTTAATGTCTGCTGCCATGTCTGTTTCATTAGGGCTCCAAACGTTGGAGCAATATTCCAGAATTAGTCGCAGTAGTATGAAATCCACTTTGCAAATTCACTGCACTTTCCAAGATCCTTTCCAGTCACCTTCACTACATACGAGTTTAAGGTCAACCTCTGTTATCTAAATACACCGCCTGGCAAAAAGTGAAGAACCCAAAAGCGAAGGCGGAAACGGAATGAAACTTTGCGAGCTGACAGGATATGACGTGTTAATTAAGTGATTACAAATCGAGTCAAATTTACAAAGAATTTGGCAATATGAGCTCATTTATCAGTATGATGTCGCACCCTCTCAGACCTGGATGCACGCCCTGATTCGGTTGGGAAGCGTGTCGTAAAGCAGCTATATCCTATGCTGGGGCAAGCTGGCCCAAAACTGTTGCAACTGATCCTCGATATCCCAGATACAGAAATTCAGACATAGATGACTTCGGAGTCGGCCCCTCTACAGTAGTCACATCTGGAACTCGTACTGGTCACGAGAGTCCCTCTACACCGCACAGACGTTCCATAGAGACATGTGCCATGTGTGGACGAGCATTGTCCTGTTAAAAAATGGCACCAACAAATTTGTTGATTGAAAGATAACATAAGATAATGCAGAATGTCTATGACATACTGCTGTGCCCACAGAGTTCAATCAATCACTAACAGCTGTAACCTGAAGTAATAGCCTATCGCTCTCCATACCATAATGCTTGGCGTGACACCACTGAAGCTCTCGAGAACAGTGGAAGAATGGGACGTCTCCCCTCTGGGCGGCATACTCGTCGACAGTGGTCGTACAAGGTAATGCAGACCCGCAATTCATATTTAAACACAATGTGATAGCATTACTGGCCAATTTCACTGACTTCTATTTGTTGTAGAAGCATGGAACATATTTTGTGCTCAGACATAATGAGCTTTCTAGACTCTGAGAAGCTCATCTGCAGAAATCAGCACGGTTTTAGGAAATAACGGTCATGCGAGACACAGCTGGCCCTCTTTGTGTATGATATACAACAGGCTCTAGATACCGGCTCCCAGGCTGATGACATATTCCTCGACTTTCGAAAAGCGTTCGAGTCAGTTCCACACTGTTGCTTGCTACAAAAAGTGCGCGCTTACTGGTTATTCGATGACATATGTGGTTGGACAGAGAGTTTTCTAACAGACAGAGAGCAGTATGTCGTCCTCAATGGGGTGACTTCAACAGAAAGAAGCGCTACATCAGATGTGCCGAAGGGCAGTGTAATAGGTCCGCTGCTTTTTACGATTTACATGAACTATCGGGTTGATGGTATTGACAGCAACATTAGACTGTTTGCCGATAATGCTGTAGTCTACAGGAAAGTAGTATCACACGAAAGTTGTGGACAAATCAATGAGGAATTGCAGAAAATAAATGCGTTGTGTGATGACTGCCAGTTATCTCTCAGTAAGTGTAACCTATTGCCTATAACAAAGTGAAAATCGCTATTAATGTACGAGTACAAAATAAATACCCAATATTTGGAAGCGGTATCAACCGTCAAGTATCTGGGTGTGATTATTCGAAATGATCTCAAATGGAACGATCAGATTACACAAGTAATGGGTAAGGTGAACTCTAAATTGTGATTTATTTGTAGAATCCTGAAGCGATGCAGTCCTTCAACAAAGGAAATTGCTTACAATACGTTAGTTCGTCCAGTCTTAGAATATTGTATGTCTTACGGAACCCTTACCAGTTGGGTATGATTTAAGAGATTGAGAAGATCCAAAGAAGGGTGGCAAGATTCGTGACAGGTACATTTAGCCATCGCGAGAACGTTACAAATCTCATAGATAGACGACGCGCTAAACGGAAGGGGCTGCTCAGTAGATTTCAAAATCTGATCTTCGCCGAGGATGTAGAACATCTATTACTTCCACCAACTTTCATATCGCGCAATGATCACCATTCAAAGATAAGGGAAATTAGAGCTCGTACTGAGGCGTTCAGACAGTCGTTTTTCTCTCGTGCGATCCCGAGTGGAACAGAGGGAGGGGGGGGGGGGGAGGAGGGAAATATGACTTTGGCGCGAATAGCGACCTCCGCCACACACTGCTCGGTGGCTAACGGAGTATATATATGTAGATGTAGATTCATCAGCAGCCCATCTTCCCCTGTCACAGCACCACTCCAGAAGCAATCGCTTGTGGCTTGGTGTTAACGGCAGCCTACTCATTAAATAGCAATTTTCTAGTCTGGCTACAGCTAGTTTATGACCAATGGTGCGGGATAACACAGAATGTTGTAGGAAGTCCGCTGCTTGTTGTCTTTTGGCAGTTTCACACGTGAAGGCGTTACAGTGTGCTTCGCAAGCTTAATACATATTATGGCGATCCACCCATATGGTTATCAGACGTGATCAACCTGAACCTGAAGACGAGTATGCGTGCCCTCACGTTACCGTGAAGTACAACACTGGGCCAAATGCCCCACAAATCTGGATATTGCACAGTTCGACTAGCCGGCCAAGGGCAGACACTCAATGACGCCCGTTTCACAACTCTGCCAGTACCGACAGCGCTGTCTCATTCGATACGGGGATCTTCACTCTCTTTCAGTGATCCCTCATTATCTGACGATGTTCACGCCTTTTATGTACCCCACCGGGTCTGGTAACAACACTGAAAACGAACAACACTGATGCATTCTGTTGGCCGTTCTACCTGTCACAGAGAATTTCAGCTCTAATAATTTACATACCTGCTAATAATACGCACGTGTACGAGTTTACATAACATCCGACAATGTCATCAGGTTATTCACGTTTTTTTATAAGCCGTTGTATTTAAACTGTTTGACAAACTGAAAAAATTTACCACTATCATGTAAGGGGTACTGTCTTGTTCTTTCTCGCCGTTACGAGGCCTATTCTTTATTTATTTACATTTAAAGTAAAAATTTTGTCCAAGTGTTCTTGCAGTTTCTTAGAATCGTCGAAAGTCGATACCTCGTTATGGAAAGCAGCGTCATCATCGATAAATGTGCTACTGCTGTTGAAGCTATCTGATAAATCTTTTATATGTATTGAGAACATACTATCACGCTATCTTGAGTGTGCCCTATGTTACTATCGTTTCTGTTTAGCATTTTCCGCCCAGTATAAAGTAATGGTATCTGTTAATCTATGAGGAGCTATCTAAGCACGTTCCATGAGCACTATCTTCGCAGATATTGTCACAACAGAACGTCTGTGAAGGACACACATCACTGTTCTGCGAGTGGGAAACGGACAACAATTTGTTGGTTCGTTGCTTGCTGGGTATCCCCTTACTCAGTAGAGAATACGGACAACCATCAGCGGTGTCATGGAATGATGACAGTGACAATTTGTGCGGAACGAGATTCGAACCTGGGTTTCCTGCTTATCGCGCACGGTCGCTTACTTTAGGCTATCCGAGTACGACTCACGGCTAGACCACAACTAAAGAATCTGGTCCAGAGAGCTGGAACGCTTTCAGAAAAGAAAGCCACACCGAAGAATTGAAACACGAATAGTGTTCGGGAGGAATGGGTACTCTGATAGACAGTTTGAGTGAGCGATGCAGTCAACAACGGCTGAGGTGATGTTTGAGACTGAGATAGAAGAACAGACGCCAAACATCGCATATCTGCCTTACGCTTCAACAGTCTGAGGAAATTTCTGTTTATTCCTATGGAAACATGGCATCCAATGTATTATGCTCTCGCCAACAGAGATAAAGAGTCGTTTTTGTAATTCTCAAGTCGATGTAGGGCTCCGAATGCCGGATGTGTCCCGCATTCCATGCGAGTGTGGTATTTATTACGTGTTGTAGTCTATCAGAATAGTCAATTTCAAGTAACATCAGCACCACATCCAACTACAGCAACCAAGCATATCATTTGAAACACTGCCTCCACTACATCATGAAACGAAATACAGGAGCAGTCTCGTGGTGCCAACGTCGAGTTTCTGGATTCTATTACAATAAAGGTGTAGGAAATAAATCGTGCCAGAGGTTTCAGTTTAAACAAGGCACGGGTTCACGCACTCAGTTTAACAAACTCTCTACGGCCACCACATCTATCCCAGCTAGGAAACGCTGAGAGTATTTAATAACAGCGCGGACGCAGGAAAACAAACGAGCAACAAACAGTGTATCGAGCTCTGGGAGCTCCGCTGTAAAATGATAATAGTTCAGTTTGGTTCGAATCTGCGCAGTGAATACACAACAAGACAACTCACAGCATCTGCACAAGACGCCTGTTTCGGTCGTCGAAAGATTGCAATTTCAGTTGAGTCAACAACTGGGCTGAACACCAAAAAGCACAATATTAATCACATGGTAAAGAATCTCCTTCTGATTTTTCTGTAACAAGGAACTAATGGTCAGAATTAATATTTAGTTTTTTAATGCCATGAATAACTTAGCAAGAGCTTGAGCTGATAGCACCTGTCGAAATAAGTAATTGACACTCTTAGTACATGTAATTATGCCACGCTGTCTCAAATATTATTGTTATCTGTTATACAGTGAGACAAACAGCTAGGAGCCTACCAGCCAGTTACATCTGGGGTTTCATACACTTTCTTCTTCTTCTTCTTCTTCTTCCTCTTCTTCTATTAGTTAGCGCTAACCGCGTCTAGGACGACCTCGACTCCACACTACTGTATTTTATTTTCGTTTGCTCTACCTGTCGTCGCAGCAGGCAAGTCGTGTGCGCTAGCTATCTGTGAAGTGCGTAACCTTTGTTCCGTCTGCGATCGTATTTTAAATATTTAAGTAGTGCGTTAATAAAGCTTAAAGTGGCGGAAAGCCCAGAATTTGCCTAAACGAGCGTGGGAAATGGCATAAAAGCACCCTCAGTGTGGCCGGTACACCAGCCAAGTTCGTCAATTCGATACCTGTGTGAATCATCTTCTTGTCTCGCAAGAAAGCACACTGTGTGTTACACTATACGGGCAGATAACTCGGGTTTCATACACCAGTGACGTAAAATACCATAGGAGCGAAATCCAGCAATCGCACTGGCCGTAGGCGAAGACCATTCCTCTATATCCATCGATGAGGTTATGTGTTGTGCAGGAGCTCACGAACATGAATATCGAAGTGGGATGGTAGACCAACGTTTTGAAACCACAACCTATAACCGACAATAAATACACTGTCCACCAACTGTGGCCGTGAATGATAAAGAATCGTTTCTGGAGCATCAACATCCGCAGAAATTGAGGAAAGTGGGAGGGGGTGGAGGGGGTAAGATTCAAAAATTGATGTTATTGATATCAGGCCACTGGAGAAATTCTTGCTAATTATTAACAAAAAGAGCCTTCAAAAATGCCACTGATTATTACTCTTCAAAATCAAGAAACGAGAGATAAGATAAATACGTTTATTCATCTTGAATCACATACAATATTGTTTGTTTGCAAAAATTCACAATTGATGCTGTTCACAGATTTTATTGAAATATATTTTTGAAACTGACTAGCATAATTAAAGGTTAATAAAACGTGTTTTAGATCTTTAATTTATTAAGTTCTTTGAGATAAGTGTAAACCACAACAAAATTCGACAAGATATATGTAGGAAACTTCCCAGAACAATCACGAGTTGCTCGGAGCAATCGACTCTTTATTAACTCAGGTTTGAACCAAGATGAGTTATCCCCCCCCCCCCCCCCACTCCTTGCCATCCTCCATTTCTTCAGTTTGACAATGACAAATTATTGTGCAGCTGGACTGCTGAATTCGTAATTCTATGACTGTATGTTGTGGTTTCTACATCTATATCTACATCCATACTCCGCAAGCCACCTGGCGGTGTGTGGCGGAGGGTACCTTGAGTACCTCTATCGGTTCTCCCTTCTATTCCAGTCTCGTATTGTTCGTGGAAAGAAGTATTGTCGGTATGCCTCTGTGTGGGCTCTAATCTCTCTGATTTTATCCTCATGGTCTCTTCGCGAGATATACGTAGGAGGGAGTAATATACTGCTGGACTCTTCGGTGAAGGTATGTTCTCGAAACTTTGACAAAAGTTTGAGTAGACTCCGTTTCTTGAAGTGAGGGAAATTCCGACATTGGTTATTCAAAACTTTTCCCTCTCTTCTAGAGCAGAAAACAACACATTTTTTTAAATTTTCGATTGATACTTTTTGGTCTGCAGATCATCGTTTCCTTGGGCCTTTGTCCCACTTCAGTGCAGGGTCGGTCCTGTTACTATGGATTTGGCAATGTTAGTGTCAGAGGGTGGCCATCCCATACCTCCCAGGGTGGAAGTAATGTAACCCAGCTGTGTGTGTGTGTCGATTGTAAGCCATGAAATAGTGCAAACGTTTTCAAATGGTTCAAATAGCTCTGAGCACTATGCGACTTAACTTCTTAGGGCATCAGTCGCGTAGAACTTAGAAATAATTAAACCTAAGGACATCACACACATCCAAGCCCGAGGCAGGATTCGAACCTGCGACCGTAGCGGTCGCTCGGCTCCAGACTGTAGCGCCCAGAACCGCACGGCCACTCCGACCGGCTCAAACGTTTTCAAATATCAGCGTGTTACTGAGGTGGGATGTGAGGACCAGCCCGGTATTTTCCTGGTGGGATGTGGAAAACCACCTGAAAACCACATCCAAGCTGACCGGCACAGCGGCCCTCGTCGTTAATCCGCCAGGCGGATTCGACCTAGGTCAGGCGCGCCTACACGAGTCCAAGAAGCAGCCCATTAGCACTCTCGGCTAACCTGGCGGGTTCTTTATTGTCTGTAGATGATACAGATAAACTCACCTATGGTACAACAAGACCGTGTTATTCAGAGAATACTACGATTGCTTTGCGAATTAAAATCTGAATGGGGTCTCAGCCATCTGCAGTGGGTCTTATCTGACCGCAGACAAATGGTAAATTACTGTTGCAATTAATTTGTGCAGCAGCAGGAGAAAGTTTTAATGTGGGAACAAGCGCTGGATCTTGGGCAAGTATTCTGCAGTCATGTTTATTGTACGTTAAATATAGTGCCGGGATTCGCGCACCAGCGTGCTGGAGTGGCCTCTTTCCGTAGGGTCAGTATTTTGGCAATGATCTGTAAATCATCATATTCGCCTCAAATTGTGGTCAGTGCCGAAATCGTCACCGCGCCGAAAAAAAGTTACAATTTCCGGAGAACAGCTTTTGTTAGAATTCGATACCTCAAATTCCAGGAAGAGGCAACTGCTCCCTCCAGCCACCCAACCCCCCCCCCCCCCCCCCCCCCCCTCACTCCACCGCTCTTTCGGACTCCAGTGTTGAAGAGAGATGGGTCGAGTGTCGAGCGTAATGTATGAAATACCATCACTCCACATATCCCTAATGCGGTAGTTGAAAACACGGTCGACGAAGGATCATCTGTGAACGAAATATAGTGTAGTAGTTGCGGCACTGCCATACTGCGTTGGATAAAGCGTCGACAGAGCTATGCTTCTTTACGAAACTGGCGAAAACGCTGCCCCACCAGTACTCTCCAGACTATATTCTTGCAACGTGCGTTTCACAGTTGGGTTGCCGATTGCTTATTGATGAATTTTCTCCCACACGATCTGACATCAAGTTCTCAAATTCTATTGTGGAACAATTCTTTGTTGAAAACCTTGTTCAGCAATCTGTGTCTAGAATAGCCACGTTTCACTTAACGATAAATTTCTTCCAGTTACAGCGGCTCTTGGAACTAAACTCACTTCTCCACATTCGTTTGGCTTTCTGTGCACTATACGCTGCCACGTCATACATTAAATGCACGTCTGCAAGTTCCTGTAATGAGTAATGCTCCATATTCGAGAGGCAGTCACGGTGATCGACAGAACATCACAGAGAATTGTTGCGGCGTAAAGTCAAGGGCAGGAACGCCAGTCGGAAATGAGAGAGGAGAGCTGTGAAGAAGATGTTAGCCAATTGCACGCTGACGGACTCCTCTCTAGGACGACAAGGCGATGGCAGCAGCCTCTATGTTAAGAGAACATAAGCGCCGCTCCCGACTGGTGGCGACGCATTTGTACGACGTCCACAGCAGCATCAACATTCTGCACTTCAAGACCTACTTTTTTCAGCCGTATACACACTATTGTGTGGTGCTCACCAGCTAACAAAAGCCCTGAGCATCGCAGCTATTCTGGAATGTCATCTTGGAAGGTCCACTAGCTACCGTCTCGCCTGCGAGCACTTATTGTTCGTACGTTCGCTCCGCCATGCGACGACAAAGCACAGAGGTTCGTGACTTCGGATACAGTCTAGTAATGATGCACGGATTCGATCGTCGTTTCGGTCGTCTGGTGATACTATAGGAGACCAGCAACGCCAGCCATGTGGCAATGTTCGCCGAATTCTGCCTTCTTCTCCTTTTGTTGCCGAAACCTAGTTCTCATGGTTCTGGATTATCAATCCGAAGTGTTCACGTTTCAACTTTGTAGCTACAGGTAAATGCTATCTTTGTGAAGGACGGTCGAAAAGCTTGTGGCACGAGATAGTTACTGTAATGTCTCGCACAAACAACGCCACCTACTTTTATCACGACGCTTTGTGCGTATGCAAGTCAAATTTCGCGGCTCCAACTTCGTAATTTGGGTGCAAGGATGCATTGTACAACGTATTTTAAGCAAAATGGCGAATATCGAGAGAATAAAGGACTGTGCTGTGATTGAATATCTTCATTTGAAGGGAATGACCGCCAAGGAAATTGTGGAGGACATGCGGAATATACTTAAGGACAGTGCTCCGTCTTACGCAGCAGTGAAAAACTGGGTGTTCGATTTCAAACGAGGAAGAACGAGTGCGCAAGACGCGTCAAGCAGCAGAAGCAAATGGCTCTGAGCACTATGGGACTCAACTTCTGAGGTCATCAGTCCCCTAGAACTTAGAACTAGTTAAACCTAACTAACCTAAGGACATCACACACATCCATGCCCGATGCAGGATTCGAACCTGCGACCGTAGCGATCACTCGGTTCCAGACTGAAGCGCCTAGAACCGCACGGCCACACCGGCCGGCGGAGCAAAAGACCTGCCACTGATGAAACAGTGCCTGCAATTCACGATATGATTTTGCAGGGTCGTCGAACAAAGTCGAATCTCCCATGGGCGTGCTCATGACATTCAAATGGTTGAAATGGCTCCAAGCACTATGGGACAATATCTGAGATCATCAGTCCCCTAGACTTATTACTACTTAAAGGACATCACTCACATCCATGCCCGAGGCAGGAATCGAACTGCGATCGTAGCAGCAGCGCGGTTTCGGACTGAAGCGCCTAGAACCGCTCGGCCATAACGGCCTGCTGCTCATGACATTGTTGTGGATATTTTGGAAATGCGGAAAGTTACATTTCGGCGGGTTCCGAAAGACTTGAATGCTGATCAGAGACGGGAGTGTGTGCAGTGTTGTGTGGAAATCGTACGCCAATTTGAAGCTGCTGAAGACGGCTTTCTTGCAAGGTACGTGACAATGGACGAAAACTTGGGTTCACCTCTTTGATCCCGAGACAAAACAACAGTCACGACAGTGGTAACATCCTTCATCCCCTAACCCTAAAAAAATTCTCGGTGCTAAAATCAGCCGGTAAGGTGACGGCATCGGTCTTCTGGGATGCAGAATGGGTAATTACTGTGGATTGCTTGCAAAAGGGCGTAACTATCAATGCATCATACTATTGCAGCCTCCTGTGCCGTATGAGAGAAGATATAAAGAAGAAAAGGTGCCGAAAGTTGGCAGTTGGAGTTCTTTTGCATCACGACAACACCCCGGCGCGCGAAGTCCCCGCAACACTGGAAACTTTGCCTGACTGCGAGTTCGAATTGTTACGTCATCGGCCATATTCGCCAGATTTGGCTCATCAGTCTTTTTTGTTTGTCCAAGCTTAAAAAAAAAAGACCTCCAAGGACAACCATTTGACAATGATGGTGCAGTGATTGTTGCTGTGAACGCTTGGTTGGACCTTTTATTTGAATGGTTTGCAGAAGTTATCTGAACTTGCCGTCAAGTATATTAGTGTACAGCGGTATAATATTGTAAAGTAAATCGGTATTATGAAATTTCTGTCATTCTGTATTTGTCACACTAGAAACTTTTCGACCCCTCCTCGTTTATGTCGTTCTGAGATGTGTCTATGTCACCGGAGACCCCCCCAGTTGAGAGTGCAGTGATTGTTGCTGTGAACGCTTGGCTGGACTCAAAATCGAAGACCTTTTATTTGAGTGGTTTGCAGAAGCTATCTGAACGTGCCCGCAAGTGTATTAGTGTACACGGGTATGATGTTGAAAACTAATTCGGTGTTATGAAATTTCTGTCATTCTGTATTTGTTAGACTAGAAACCTTTCGACTTCTCCTCGTTTATGTCGTTCTCTGATGTGTCTATGTCACTGGAGGCTGCCCTCGGTTGAGAGTACGTTGTTCTGCGCTAACTGTATCTCTTTGTGCAAGTTTCTAAATCTTTTAGTTGTGTTACAATTTCTACCACCTTTCCCCAGTATCATTCAAATCACTGTCTCGCTGCAAGCAGAATCGTTGTCCATCCATTCAAACAGTATGAATAATAACATGATATCCCCATGACCTATCACTATTTATCCCGCCCACCAACTGGGCTAGATCTTTTCATTCAGGCTGCTTCGGATACGAAAACTGTGGCCGTCAGTTTAGGTGCTGTAGCGCAGGTTCACTTCAATATTATCGCCAGATCATTAGGTTATTTCCGCATGATATTCACACAATGTAATGTAACTGTGGTACTTGTGGCTTCGTATGTTGCTCGTGAAGCTCCGAATTGTCATGCTTTGAAAGTTTTTGTAAATGTGCTCGTTCTCTTTAAGCAGACAAATAAACATCAAAGTAGAGTTAATATGTTTTCCATTTTGAGTTACAGTTAGCTATATGAAATCATAACAGGTGCAACAGTGAAACGGGTGAATTTGAAACTTCTTCTAGCGATATAAATTTATTCACAGCCACATGAAAGAAATACAGCGTGAATTTAAAATGCCTACAATTTAAAATGCCGATCACTTGAAAATGACATCACGTAGGATGCCGCCATTTTACTTCACACACATTTCAAGTCTCTTACGGAATTTAGACTCTACGTCTTGAAAGACTGCGATTGGAATTCTATTAACTTGCTGCAGAATTTGATCCTCCAGTTCCTGGATGGTGCGCCGTGGGTCACACCAGAAAATCTGAGGTTTCAAATGACCTCAAAGGAATAACTCACACGCTCAAACTCGAGGGGATGTTGGAGGCTACGAAATGTCTCCGTTTTTCGAGATGAGTTGACCAGAAAAGACGTTCTGGAGCTCGTCAATCGAATGCCACAACGTATGGCATGTGGCCCGGTCTTATTGGAAGAATGTATTTGCAGTTACAGGAAGATCAGAGAGCTGTCGCATTTGGGAAATATTCAAGATGTGAACATAACGTCCTGTATTCATAGTAACAGTATTTCCACGATAGTCTTCAAAAAAATAAGACACTCTGATTTCAAACAATAATACCCCGCACCATACTACCACTTTGTGACTTGAAGTGGCTTTTCATGAAGCATTTCAGCACTGTCAGGTGATCAGTATCTAAAGCTTTGCTTGTTAACAAAGCCTGACACATAAAAATTGGCCTCGTTGACAACGATTAGATCATTGCACAGGCCTGGGTTGTCGTTCATGAGTTCCAGCAATTCCAGACAAAAGCATAATCTCTTTGGGAGGTCGTCCGCATTCAGTTTTTGCATTATCTTAATTTTACGTGGGTGGTATTGCAGTTCCTTGTGAAATATTCGCTCTACCCTGCGATCCTATATCTCAAGTTGCAGCGCACGCTTATGTGTAGGACGCCGGGGACTACCTCTGAATACTTTCTCCGCTCGGGCTACACCCTCTGGGGTGTAAACGCGTTTTGGGCTTCCACACCTCTTGCGCACAGTATCACCCGCTTCCTCCAAGTTCTGCACTGAAACTTTGATAGTATGTGCCGACGTGACTGGGTCATCACGTGCGATATTGTGATGAGTACGAAATACACGAATCAACTGTTATTTTTGTAAAACGTCTTCACGACAACAGCGCGTTGTTCACTGGTCCAAGACGCCGACTCGACTGAACATCGATATCTGGGTCGATGTAAGGGTCTTTTTGATTCCTAATGTAATGTGCTAGTTCCATGGCTCCCAAATCGCCCATTTCATTGTTGTAGCTGTTGTAAGATTTGTGATGATGCAGTCTATTTGTAATAACATTTGACATGCTTTTTTTTTGTCAAAAATCCAACTGTGTTTTACGATGTCACAAAAAATCATAAGATTGCATTTGAAGACGTGGCGCGAAATTCCGAAAGTGTGCCCTTAGGCACTGTGCTACTAACTGACTTGATTTTATGATCCGCGAGTGGACCGATGAAGCCGCATCTAAAGTCTGACCGTCATTTTCTCTAAAACTCTATAATGTTGGCGCCTAAGCCGAAACAGGTCGCCCTTTTTTTTCAGCCTGCGAAGTTTCCACTGTATCAGAGGAGACCTATGGCGGTTCCCCCTTGCCACTGTTTTCCCCAGTCGGGCACAGTGCTTTCTCCCGCACTGCTCACTTATCGGCTGCACCGCTGTGGGCTCACTTTTACCGGTACACGACCCACTCTGGGTATGCGTGATTTCTCTGCAGACAAAAAGCTTCACTTTAGAAATGTGGCACTCGATCCCCTCGTTTAGTTGCTAAGAAAAAACGTCATGGTCAGAAAAAAATGCCCAGGCTGTATCAAAGATGTGCTACTTCAATATCAGGGTAAATAATATATTCGAATTTTTACTCCTTTCCTAAAGCATTTGCAGAAACTACACACGAAGAAAGACAGTCGGAGTATCTGCTTGTGAGATCGAATTTTTTTTGATTTTACGCTCGTGATCAATACAAGCGATTTATGTGGGATGAAGCAATATCTTGCACTTCATCTACATCTACATGGCTACTCTGCAAATCACACATAAGTGCTTTTCAGAGCGTTCATAGAACTACCTTCACACTAATTTTCCATTATTCCACTCTCGGACAGCGCGTGAAAAAGGCTCTGGTTTCTGTTATTTTATTATGACGATCGTTTTGTCCTTTGTATGGTGGCGTCAACAAAACATTTTCGTATTCGAAGGAGAAAGTTGGTGAGTGAAATTTCTTGAGAAGATTCATCAGCAACGAGAAACGTCTTTGTTTTAATGATTCCCAACCCAAATCCTGTATCATGTATGTGACAGCCTCCCTCTCGTATTTCTCGATAATACAAAACGTCCTGCCCTTCATTGAACTATCTCTGTGTACTCCGTTAATCCTACCTGATAAGCATCCCTCACCGCGCAGAAGTGCTCCAAAAGACAACGGACAAGCATATTGTAAGCAGTCTGTTTAGTAGATTTGCTGCATCTTCTAAGCGTTTTGAAAATAAATGAAAGTCTTTGGTTCGCTCCCCCTCCCCCCCCCCCCCACCCCAAGATTTTCTATGTGCTATTTACAACTTAACTTGCTCGTAATTGTAATCCTAGCTATTTAGTTGAATTTACGGCCTTTATATTACCGAATTCCTTTTAGCACTAATGTGGATGACGTCACACTTTTCATTATTCAGTGTCAATTGTCAATATTTGCACCATACAGATACTTTATCTAAATCGTTTTGCAATTAGTTTTGAACTTCTGATGACTTTACTAGACGATAAACGACAGCATCATCTGCAAACAAGCTACGACGGCCTCCTAGATTGTCTCCTAAATCGTTTATAAAGGTAAGCAACAGCAGAGGGTCTATAACACTACCTTCAGGAACGCCAGAAATCACTTCTGTTTTAATCGATGGTTTCCCGTCAGTTAATACGAATTGTGACCTCTCTGAAAAGAGATCACTACTCCGGTCGCATAGCTAAGACGATATTCCACAAACACGCAATTTTGTTACAAGCCGCTTGTGAGGTACAGTGTCAAAAGCATTCTAGAAATCTAGAAATTCGGAATCAGTTTGAAATATCTTGTTGATAGCACTCAACACATCGTGTGAGTAAAGAGCTAGTTGTGTTTAACAAGAACGATGTTTTCTATATCCATGTTGGCTTCGTCTCAATAAACCCTTCTCTTCGAGATAGTTCATTATGTTCCAACACAATACATGTTCCAAAATCCTACTGCATGTCGACGTTAATGATATGTGCCTTTAACTTTGTGGTTTATTTGTATTACCTTTCTGGAATATTGGTGTGACCAGTGCAACTTTCCAGTCTTTGGGTACGGATCTCTCGTCGAGTGACCGGTTGTATATGATTGTTAAGTACAGAGATATTATATCAGCATACTCTGAAAGGAACCTAACTGGTATACAGTCTGGACCGGAAGACTTGATTTTATTAAGTTATTTAAGTTGCTTCGCAACTCCGAGGATATCTACCTCTAAGTTACTCATATTGGCAGCAGTTCTTGGTTCGAATTCTGGAATATTTAATTCGTCTTCTTTGGTGAAGGAATTCCGGGAGGCTGTGTTTAGTAACTGCTTTAGCAGCACTGAAGTCGATAGCATTTCCACTACTATCGCCCAGAGGAGACACTGATTGTGTCTTTCCGTTAGCATTTTTTGCATACGACCAGAATCTATTCAGACTTTCTGCCAGGTTTCGAGAAAAAATTTCGTTGTGGAAATTATTATAAGCATCTGGGATTGAAATAAGCGCTAAATTTCAAGTTTCTGTAAAAGATTGCCTATCTTGGGGATTTTGCGTTCGTTTAAATTTGGCATGCTTTTTTCGTTGTTTCTCCAACACTGTTCTCGGAGATCAGCTCCTTTTTTGTTAATTTATTTGGTATAAGTCTCTCAATTGCTGTCGATACTATTTCTGTGAATTCAAACATCTGATCTGCACTTGCAATGTTAATTTGGAAGGAGTGGAGGATGTCTCACCTCAAGCGTCCAGTGAACATGTATCCGCTTTTTTAAATATATACTTTTCATTTATTTTTGATGGATTTGGGAGTGACGGTATTCAGCCTAGCTACGACAACCCTGTTTCAGTAATCCTTGTATCCGTTTTGATGAGCGGTATTAGCTCAGGATTACTTGTTGCTTAGAAGTCAAGTGTGTTTTCACAACCGTTTACTTTTCGAGTGGGCTTACGAACCAATTGCTCGAAATAATTTTCAGAGAATGCTTTTAGCACAATTTCGGATGATATTTTATGTGTAGCTCCTAATTTGAGCATGTACTTTCGCCAACATATCGAGGGTAAATTGAATTAACCACCAACTATAACTGCGTGAGTCTAGTACGTGTTTGAAATTAGACTTGTCTTTGAACGTAAGCTCTAGGAATTCCGAGCGACATCATTTCCGTGAGGGACAGCGTGTTTCTTACATCATCTTCCACTGGAAGTTGTTAAGCATTTGTGTGGCGCTCTCGCTCGTATAAACGAATCCGAGATGCGTCACGCAGCATTTCTTTGCACTTTCTCTAGCTTTTCCGGTGATTCAGCTTCGTAAGGATCCAATACTGAAGAAAGTGGAAATACAAAATCGGTTTTAGTAGATTTTACAAAAACGGTACTTAAAGTTTTGATGAGGATGAATGCGGCACAGTCAGCAGCTCGTTGTCGTGCGGCAGCGTTATCGCTTCCCGCGGCCGGGTTCCCGGGTTCGATTCCCGGCGGGGTCAGGGATTTTCTCTGCCTCGTGATGACTGGGTGTTGTGTGATGTCCTTAGGTTAGTTAGGTTTAAGTAGTTCTATGTTCTAGGGGACTGATGACCATAGCTGTTAAGTCCCATAGTGCTCAGAGCCATTTGAACCATTTTTGAATGCGGCACAAGCCTGTTCAAAGCTTCTGATACCGATGACCGTAAGAAATTCTAAATAATTTATGACCATTAGGAGTAACAGGGGAAACCAGCGACTGCTTCCGGTCATACCTACCAAAGTGGATACAAAAATCAGAGGTATCACGAACCTCAAATAAGGCTAAACCTTTAGTCAAATACTTACGAGAACCAAAGTACATTAATGTATGATTTCTTCAGGATAGCATAGCTGACGTAAGTCTTAACGGTGAAGTGGTGCGTATGTCACTGTAGGTTGTTTGGAATCAGCGCTGTAAGGGTTCGTAGTTTTCCTGATTACATTATTACATTAATGACTTTCCTGCCTGCTTATGCCATCAACATTACAGTCACTTCTAAAAATAAGACTTATTGTAGACAAACCAAATGAAACCATCAAGCCAGTTCGCAACTGGTCAATATGAAATAAAGTTACATTAAAGATAGAGGAAATAATTATTCTGAACTTTACGTTTGAAGAGGGAATACAGTCCTAAACATAGATACTATTTCTGCAGACTGATTAACAAACATAAAATTTGTAAGCAGAATATTGAGTGTCATCAGCTTATAATGCACTTAGAGTGCTGTCAGAAGTTTATCAGACGGTGCTTCTAAGTTACATGCCATTCACGTCTGGACACAATCCCTAGTCATGAATATCAACCAACTACTATCTTGGACATGATTAATGCTTCAGCAGTTGAACTTGGCACCTTGAGTTGGTAATGTCAAACGAGAATGAATTTCAGTTATGGGTTAAAAGCTGTTTGTGTTCAATTTTATTTCTTACCCCCGTTGAAGGTAAGCTTACAATAGTTCTTTAAATACGTTTATGGACGTCTCTCCATATGTAATTTTGTTATTGTCGTGAGCAATGAGACAATCATCCTGCTGACGTGCAAGTTTGAAAATACCCGTTTGGTAAAACACAGTGTCCTGCTGCGTGAAGAAGTCCGTAACTGCTGCTACATATCCCCATCCGAGAGGCATTGTAGATCCTTCAAGTCCTCATTCAAGGGGCCGAAGGCGTGATAATCGAGTGAGAAAGATGATGACTAATAGGATCGGAGCTCGCACTTGACGCTGGCCTCCCAGATCGATAAGCGTCTTGTGTCGAAGCGCAACCCGGCCGCTGTGGTCGAGAGTTTCTAGGCGCTTCAGTCCAGAACCACGCGGCTGCTACGGTCGCAGGTTCGAATCCTGCCTCGGGCATGGATGTGTGTGACGGTTAGTTAGGTTTAAGTAGTTCTAAGTTCTAGGGGACTGATGACCTCAGATGATAATTCCCATAGTGTTCAGAGCCATTTGAACCATTTTTGAAGCGCGAACCATTCCAGACGGTGGTTTTCGACAGCCATGCTGCCCCATATGCATTCTTCATGCTCCACTGGATGACTACTAGTGTTTGTCCTTCGGCTTGCAAGAAAAAAATAACAGTACGTTGGTCTTGTTTGGACGCATTTCGTAATATCATCGCAGTAGTCCACCTTTCCACATTTACCGCGAGCACCTTGGAAGGACTCGAATGCTACACTAATCCCTTGCCTAATGTCGGTGCTTACATACCAGCACAGAGGTCGCGATACGTTGCATATACGCTGTAGCAACGCCCCTTAAACGGTAATTTTTTCATCGCCCGCTCGTATTTCTAATACGCATTCTCATCAGAGGCACAAGAACGAAATACAGGGTTGGCACAGTGACTTGTTCATATTGGCGAAACTGTAGCGCTTGGAACCTTCCAAAGGGTACCAAAATGACGCATGTGTGGGAAGGCGAACAGGAGCCGCCAGCTGATTCGGTCCTCCATGGGACCCGACAACGTCACCAGCCACGAGTGCTGGACGTCCTTTCTAAACTACTGCTGGCGCCACCACACAAGCGTCAGACATCACTGCTTTTATTTGGTATCCCAAACCCGCCTCCATGCCCTACTAGTTGTGCACTCCCAACATCTATTAAAATTGTTACAACTTAATCTAATCTCGACTACGCGTTTTGTATCTGACTCGCAGTATGATAACACTGGGGCTACGTCTCTCGCCTTTCACTGGCAGAGTGAGGAGAGGACATGGGATTAGTTTCCTAATCAGCAGACTACATGTCATGTCGATGTCCCCTCAGTTTAAAGCAAAATATCTGAAATGAGTCTCTTGGACACTTTTAATGTGATCTGTTAGACGTTTGCAGACATTTAGCTCGATGGCCTCTTTGGAGCCATCTGAGAGGCGTGGGCGACGTGTTACCTCCAGTTTTCACGGTTTCCCTTCTCTCTCTCATCGTCATTGAAGTCTGATTTACGACACGACACTCCAGAAAAAACTCTTGGCACTGACTTATACGAAACGGACTAAAGACACAAATTCTCTCAAAGTTACATTGTAATATGAACAGAAATAATACATAACCGATGGGGTAGACGCTGAAAGCATTGAGGATTTTTATGCCAACATTACCATATGGCTTTGCTTATTTAATTGGCATAGCCAGCTACATGATACGCTGTTACTTTACCAAGACCGAATAGAGACTGCTTCTATTTTCTGACTGTCGTTTGAATAACGAAATGCCTTTATGATGATCAATAAATGCGAACCACGTGGAACCACTGAAAGTACCCGTATTAGAGCACTAGGTTAAGAAATAACTACGGCTGTGCTAGATAGCATGCATATAAGTATAAACAGTAGGTAACTGACACTGGCAAGTTTTATAATACATGAAGGATCTCCGTTATGAAGAGTCACAACATTACTGACCGAAACTGTAGAGAGCTTTTACAATGATAAACAAAACTGTTGTTTTAAAGGACGGCGTTATGCCACAATGGGCATCCTGGATTTTCTTTCTCATTTTGCCTTAGCTGCCTCGCACTTGCTACTTACTTTATTCCTAACTGATTTATACTGCTGTATCTCTGTCTGTCCCAAAACATTTTTGTACTTCCTTCTTTTGTCGATTAATTGAAGTATTTCAACTGTTGCCCAATACTTCTTCCCAGCTAACTGCCTTGTACCAATGTTTGTGTCTCCAACATCTGTGGCCGCCCTTCTTAGAAATGTCCGCTTCTCTTTAACTGAAATGCCTGTTCTGGTGTTCCCTATCGCTTGTCCTTAACCAACTTCAAAAGCGTCTCGTCATTCCTCAGTCCTCAGTATCCCACTTTCGTCTACACTGACTCTCCCACATGATTCTCTTAAGCTTCAGTGTACTCTGAATACAAATGTTTATTGAACTATTAAAACTACAATTATGACAGTTGCGTTTCTAACAGCTACTACCTTCAAATCTTATTACTGCCAAATAAGACAAAACTATATTGTACATGTACTGACACATAAAAACAGAGTTCAATCGAAAGCCGATACTCGTGGATTCCTAACTGACAAATCCGTATCTCAAACAGCCAGTAAATTCTTGGAAATGGGTGAGGCAATCCACATAAGTAAATCATAATTATATACAACTCGGATAGTTACAAAATAACATTGATGAAACAAACCCTAATGATGATGACGTTAAACAAAGGCACAACATAATGAAATAACTGATATTAGGCGCTATGCAATGAGGTGGAGTGAGGGAGAAGTAACCGTTGCATGCGAAAGTATAAAAGCTATACTTTCAGAAGGTCATAACTGGATCAGATTGAGGTAGATCTGAAGACCAGACAAGAAAACTGAGAAACAATATCAAGACAAGAAATATATATGAAGAGAGTGCAAAATGGAGGAAAGTTGTTCATAAACATCCTAGCCGGCTCGCTGGAAGGATATGAAGATGATAGTCATGATAACTGCGTTCTGTCATGATTATGGCGCAAATTTTCGCGTACGACCCATTGCTGCCGCTGATATCTTGAAAGTGTGTATTTTTCTCCTTAAAATGTGATGTCAAGTTGGTAATGTATCCTTATGAGAATTGTCTGTATCTTCATTACACACAAGGCTGATGTATCGATTTCCTGTGGGGAAAAGGCAATTGAGAATGAGGCTTCCGATTAAAAAGCGTAAAAAACACACAAACTACGCAAACGGACCACCTCGATAGCTGAGTAGCCAGAGTGGCCGACTGGCATGCGGGGACAGGGTTCGATTCCCAGTGACGGCAGGAATTTATCATTGGTGGGAGGATTGGAATGGGTTGCACTCAGCCTCTTGATGGCAACTGAAGAGTTACTTGACTTAGTAGTAGCGACACTAAACCAACAACTGCCAGGAGTGTGGTGTCCTGATCTCCATTGCTCCATACCGTATCCACTGGACGCCATTGGCTAATGGGTGACATGGCGGTCGGTCGGTCCTAATTGTCGCTTATGTGACCAGAAGCTCCGGGCTTATATATTTTGCACTATAAAGACTACGTTAACCTTAATCAGTATGTAGGCCGTGGTCTTCAAGGGCTTGATCGCGGAGTTTAGTTTTGGCCTTTAGGCCATCACTGAGTGTATGTTGGTGCACTTGTGTCAAGCGAAAACCTAGCTACTAACGTGATCCCTTAAATACAAGAGGTTTTGAAGAAAATAAAAAGAAAAGAACTGCAGCGCCAAGCTAGGTCATTTTTCGTGGATCGCGTGACGCACTCCTGAACGAATTCCGCTGTTCCTGGCTAATGAACTTCCTGGCTAAACTTCGTGTTCGCCTGTCACGTGAGTCATAGAACCTTCTGCACATACTCAGCGGATGGGTCCAAATTGCAGAGGGAAAGCTTTCCCCTACTCCGGACTGAGACGGAATCAGCCGAATGTCTGGAGGGGAGGAAAGCAGAGTGTCCTGCCGTGTTAACCGGAGGTTTCTCCGAAGTTCTCGCAACACATTCCGCCAGAAGTCAAGGTCAGAGTATCTATCTCGTAGAATTACTGCACCATATAGTTCCACAAATGACTCCAATGTTAAAGTACGTACGATTAAAAGAATTTTACGCAGAAGTATCGTCGTAGCTGAGCCATTCCGCTCAGCAGCGGGTCACTGAATTGGCACAGTTCGGCGCAAATCAAGCCATATCTAAGGCACTGAACTAGCATTCAGCAGGAACAGGGTCCAAATCTCCGTCTTGTCATTTTGATTTGGGTTGTCCTTGGTTTCTCTAAACTACTCAGGGTAAAAACCAGTTGGCTCCTTTGCAAACGAGAGGATGTTTTTTATTTTTTATTTTTTTATGTTAACACGTGCGCTCTCTATCGTTCTGCGCTGTCTCTTATGATCGCGTTTTGGACGGGACGTTATCTCGCTTTTCATATTTATCTTCTTTTTAAGTTTTTCATTAGGGCAAAATTTCGTAATGGAAAGTGTAAGTAGGCTGTTTATGTTTTCTTATTGGCAACGTTATGTAGCGCACTCTATGAAAATCACTGGCTGTGCTGTGTGCAGTCTGTGGCTAGTTTGCATTGTTGTCTGCCATTGTAGTGTTGGGCAGCTGGATGTGAACAGCGCGTAGCGTTGCGCAGTTGGAGGTGAGCCGCCAGCAGTGGTGGATGTGAGGAGAGAGATGGCGGAGTTTTGAAATTTGTAATACTGGATATCATGAACTGCTATATACATTATGACTTTTGAACACTATTGAGGTAAATACATTGTTTGTTCTCTATTAAAATCTTTCATTTGCTAACTATGCCTATCAGTAGTTAGTGCCTTCCGTAGTTTGAATCTTTTATTTAGCTGCCAGTAGTGGCGCTCGCTGTATTGCTGTAGCTTGAGTAACGAAGATTTTTGTGAAGTAAGTGATTTGTGAAAGGTATAGGTTAATGTTAGTCAGGGCCATTCTTTTGTAGGGATTTTTGAAAGTCAGATTGCTTTGCGCTAAAAATTATTGTGTGTCACTTTAGTGAATGTTTGAGTACGTTCAGTTTTGCTCTGCTGTTTGAAAAGCAAATAATGTAAGAGGTTTATCAGCACAGTAATTCTGAAATTGTTCTAAGGGGACGTTTCAAAAGGCACAACAGGTATTTCTCAGGATAGCACCACACACTATACCAACATAGAAATGACTTTTATGCATAAATGGACTTTCTGCTTCTTCTATTAGAAACTGTATTACACCAGTCATGAGGGTTGTATCTGTACCCCATTGTTGAAAAATGTCAGGTAACCCTAGGGTTGAGTTATTATCTGAGGAAATAAATTTGTTTGTTCTGTTGTGTGCCTTTGCTGCATTCAGGGAAATACATTTAGTAGTAAACATTTTTTTATTCCATTATGGGGAAGTTGTATACCATAACAACTTGACCGTTAAGTTAATCACCTTAGAGGTAAGGAACGCAAATCTTACCTAAGTTACTATATAGTTATATAGTATTAATCTCCAACTCAGTCAGCCTAGTCTGGTCTCTTTCTATTTCTCTCTTCACACCCTTCACCTGCACCCCCCCCCCTTCCCCCACACTCACCTACGAATCCGCAAACCGTTGCCACTGTCATTTTGCAGTAGATTATCTCAGTTCAGTTATATGCATAACTAAAATAATACTGTGATATTACTATGTTAGAATCTCAATAATTAGTTTGAATTACACACTTACAAACATAAATAGCGAAGTTAGATGAGTATTTTGAGTCACTCTGTATGTTAATAAACTATCTCAAATCTCGTGTTGAATCTTAAGAACATAAAACCAAATTCGCTAACAGTCACTCATCTATGTAATACTTCACTTTGTTTTATCAATTTGTGTAAACAGAAATAATACGAATTTAATTCTCCATCACATCACTGTATCATAGGCAGATGTGGGTCATTTGAGCTATGTAGTGCTCTCATCTATATGCTAAATCATCTAAAATGTAAGTGAAAATGTGTAAGTTTTCACCAATGGCAAAACGAACGGTATTTGTCCAAACACTGATTAAACGTTACATCACTTTATCTTTCTAACTTCTCTAGAGACAGTTTTCATGTAAAACTAACAACTGCGTCGTTGTTGTTAATTAGGTGAAAACCTGAAGCAGATTTAACACCTATTATGTCTATACGGTCCTTGAAAGTGGAGCTGTATCTCCGAAATGCCTAGAAAAGTGTTAGAAATTTAAAAAAATATTGTGCTTGAAGACGGAATATTATTAATATACTATATCCCTGACTTAGATGTTACAGTCACGACCAGTCAACGACGTAATGTCTATTAATAACATAAGAAAATAAATGCTGTGTTTCCGGGTTAAAAAATGGGGCTTTTAATAATGATAATGGCCCACAGATAAGGAGATACGAAAATGATATGCAGGACGAGATGCGAAAATGGAAACCGAAAACACGTAGACTCAGTCAAAGTTGATTCGACATGTAGAAAGAAAGAATCCAGACAGCCAAAATTAGCCTGTCTTTATAGAGCACCACAGAAGAAGTGATGGGAAATTCTTTGAATTCGGATAAAACAAGTGCTTAAAATTAAAAGGGCAGAAAATGAAGAGAAGAAAATGTGATACTCCTTCCAACGTTACACATACTGCCCTCTTTCCCTCCCCACCCACGCCGTCTCTCTGTTTCGCAGAAACACAGTAATCATCGGCGTTAACAGTGGAACCTTCCGAAATAGCGCGGGTAATGTATCCAGTGTTGCACAGGCCACAAAAACATGATCTGATAAGTGCTGTCCCTATGAAGGAACGCGATACAGCTGAACACACATTTCGGTAGCGACCGGCAGGGTGCCTGTGTAAAACCACCTACTGTCAGCTAACACTCTACATAGTACCTGACGCAGCTTCGTTGTGGCCATCTGAACAGGAAAAACTGAGCAGAGCCAGAAGAACCCTGCAAATGATGAGCGACGCAGATGCCAGAAACCTTTGATAATGACGGTACATGACGCATTTCTAAGCCGACGTAACAACAAATGGGATTTGTAGAACGATATGGTATCGTCTCAAAAGAAGCCAATGCGCTGGATATGAGTCAGCACATTACTGAGAAAACTATGGTATGTATGGGGCGATGAAACTGATGTGCAGAGGAAGAAGGTTACTAATGTGGCTCACTCATACAAGGGGTAGACAAAAATATGGTAACACCAAAAAATACATTACCCTGCCTGTTACGGTGCAGGAAACCAGTTGGCATTGAAAACAGCTTCCAGTAATCTCAGTGGCTAAGTACAGGTCCTGCACGGTTTTCGAAGGAATCTTGAATCATTCTCTCTGCAAAATAGTACCAAGTTCAGGTAATGGCTAGATAGCGATCACGCCCCCTTCTTTCGAAAGTAGACCACAAACTCTCAATGATATTGAGATGCTGTCAATGTGGTGGCCTGGGGAGATGCTATGGTTCATCCTCCTGCTCACAAAACCAGTCGTGGACGGTGCGAACTGTGTGAACAGGCGCCCTTTCGCCTTTGAACACAGCATCACCGTTTCGGAACAGGCGCTGTACCAAGGGATGGGCCTGATCAGCCAAAATGGTCCCCTAACCCTGGTTAGCGGCAGCTCGCCATGAATTTCAGTCTTCATCCTTCCTCTTGACAGCGGTGTAGGTGGTGCAGCTGGTTTCCTCCATGATCTGAGTATGCTAGTCTTGGTTCACATCTGGTGTCCTTCCCTTCTACTGTCCCTTCAATGATACTCTTAATGATACCGTCATGTCTCAGCAGATGGAGGACACATGTGTCCCATTGATGTTGGATAACCTCAAATAGACATGGCTTCACTTCCTCCGTTTTGCTCTGTGGAGCAACACAGTATGTACAAGAACCAAAAGGGACAGTAGTATCAGAAGGATAAGTACGAAATATTCGAATTAAAAAGGATATAAGACAGAGATCCAGTCTTTTGTCCCTATCGTTCAGGCTATCCAGGAAGTAAGTAATGAGGGAAATAAAATGAAGGCCCAAGAGTGGTATTGAAATAATGGTGTCAATGATAGGATTCGCTGATGACATTGCCATAATCAGTGAAAGCGAAGAAGAATTGCAGGGCCCGTTGAATTAAATGAGCGTTCTAATGAGTGTACAATATGGATTGAGGGCAAATCGATGAAAGACGAAAGTAACCAGGAGCAGTGGAAATGAAATCTGTGATAACATCAAAATTGGAGGCCAGGAAATGGATGAAGTTAAGGAAACCTTCTACATTGGAAGTGAAATAACAAGTGATGGACGAAGCAAGGAGAACATAACGTAGACTAGCATGAGCAAAGAGGTCATTGCTGGCCAAAAGAAGTCTACTGGTATCGAACATGGGTCTTATTTGAGGAAGAATTTTCTGAGGATGTACATCTGGAGCACAGCACTGCATTGCAGTGAATCACGAACAGTGGGAAAACAGGATCAGAAGAGGATCGAAGGATTTGAGATGTGGTGCTGCAGAAGAACGTTCAAAATCAGATGGAGTAATGAGATAAGGAATGAGTAGGTTTCCTACAGAATCTCGAGGAAAGGAACATATGGAAAACACTGAGAAGAAGAAGGTACAGGATGACAGAATATGTGTAAAGGCATCAGGGAACAAGTTCTGTGGTTCTAGGTGGAGCTGTAGCGTTTAAGGTCTGCAGGGAAAGACGGAGATTGGAATAAATCAAACAAATAATTGAGGAAGTTGGGTCTCAATTCTACTCCGAGTCGGAGATGTTGGTACAGAAGAGGAATTGATGGTGAGTCGCATCAAACGAGTCGAATTAGCGACCAAAGAAAAAAATTTGATTAAACGAAGTGTGTGGGTCGGTATATGTACAACCACCTAACATTCCGATGGCACAAAAAGTAAATCTTTGAAACAAATGCTATACTAGGTATCTTTTTCGTTCTCGGACATTGTGAAGAGAGGGACAAAAAAAAAGATTGATTGGTAAAGAGAAAAATGTAATTTTACACAATATTTTTATATAACGACAAAAGGAGCGATCAGTGAATATATTTGTTTGCAAGATTTTTTTAAATTTAAAACTGTAGTATTTTATGAATGTTTCATACACGATACGAAAGGCCGGTGAACTGGTAAACCAGTCAAACAGGATGAAGAAACTTCTGTTATGAATATGTTCTAAACTTCCAGAAGGTGTCGCCTACGAAACAAAACACGAGAGTTTCTAAAATAAGGCCAATTTGTAGTACGATAGAAGAGTTCCTGGCCTATAACACACAGCATGTATTGCTTAACGGAGGAAATATTCAGAAGTAAAAGTAATGTCAAGTATCAGACAGTCGGCAGAGCAGTTGCCTGCAAAAGGCAAAGTTCCCGAGTTCTGATCTCTATCCGGCATGCAGTTTTAATCCTCCAGGAAGTTTCATGGGGGACAAATGGATTTTTTGTGACCAGCATTCATCGACTGCAACATTCACTTGCCTATGGTGGGACATGTTTCCCCGAAAGCGCCTTGTAGATATTTAATATAATTCCGTCGTCAGTACGGACAGTTCCTTATATCTTGTATACCAGTTTCATAGGAATCTCAGCAATTTTTTTCGATATATGGAATGAACTTACAGCTTTTAAGCGATATATGCATGGTATTTCGCTTGTTTGCGACCAGTATCACAGCCGGCCGCTGTGGTCGATCGGTTCTAGGCGCTTCAGTTCGGAACCGCGCTGCAGCTAAGGTCGCAGGTTCGAATCCTGCCTCAGGTATGGATGTGTGTGATGTCCTTAGGTTAGTTAGGTTTAAGTAGTTCTAAGTTCTAGGCGACTGACGACCTCAGAACTAAAGTACTATAGTGCTTAGAGCCATTTGAACGATTTATTTCCATTGTTTTCTCATTATCGGAAACCCGTCGTTATTTTTAGGATTCCTGCTGCGATTTATCGTATTACTGCGCCTCTGTTTTATACATTACGTTTCGGTGGCATTGCCAAATGCCCTCCTCTTGCGCCGAAACGGAAGTGTCACCATAGAAACACGTTTTGTTTAATGACGTGCTGCAAATTAACTGTGTATGAAACTTCAAAATATTTATGGGGATGTCATTGTTCTGTTTGTCCTTAGGTCAACTATAATATTAATCACACATATTCACCTTCGGCCTTATAGGTACTAGTCCTACAGTTTCTTATTGTCACTACCTAAAAATAAGCACAATGGTTTGAATGTATATGGCAGCGAAACCTTGCATATATTCTAATGCGTTAAAACTGAACCGTTTTACGCTGTAAAAAATGTTTCCAGTTTTGGCCACCAGGTGCAAATCTAGCACTATGAATGTAAAAAAATACGTATATAAATATTGCCATATGCAGTGAATTGGGAACGAGACGTAGCCAGAAAATGTCAAACAAGTAAGAAAAGCATAATGTGGATTTTATTATTCATCATAGTTTATACAATTTGTTCTACATCTGAAATAAAGACGAGATGCTGCATCCCTAGATCGACATGATCAAACGTTGCTGACAGAACTTCAGGTGGAATCTGAACAACGGTCTCTGTATACTGGCCTTCACGTCACGAACATGTTCCCTTTTAGATTTCCTCAGAACCAAAACTAACATGGGTTCAGTTCAGGTGATCTTAAAGGCCATGCGTCTGGATAATCTCTTCCTCACGTTTGTGGAAGGCTGCATTAAGCAAGGCTTTCACTGGACGAGCTACATGAAGTGCTGCCTCATCTTGCATGAAGACAGTGGTTTCCACACAGCTGCGCCCTTCCAAATCAGGAATCACATGCTCTACAAGGAGATCTCGATAACACACAGACGTCACGGTATACCTGGCAGGCACTTTGTGTATTCTGTCGAAACAAGAACGGACCGCCGGCAGGAGTGGCCGAGCGGTTCTAGGCGCTACAGTCTGGAACCGCGCGACCGCAACGGTCGCAGGTTCGAAACCTGCCTTGGGCATGGATGTGTGTGATGTCCTTAGGTTAGTTAGGTTTAAGTAGTTCTTCGTTCTAGAGGACTGATGTCCTCAGAAGTTAAGTCCCATAGTGCTCAGAGCCATTTGAACCAAGATCGGACCGTGAATAACGGTGCTTGTGAATCCACACCACACAGTCACATACAGCGAGTGCTATGGCTCTTCGTGCATAACACGCGGTTTAATATTAGTATAAATTCGGCAATTCTGTGTATTCACTGCTCCCTATAGTGTAAAATGTACCTCGTCACTCCTTAGAATACTGCCCTGGCACTGGCATCAACTTCGATCCTTGCTAGAACTCAAAGAGAAAATTCAGAATGTTGCTTCGGATCGTGAGGTTTCATCTGCTGCACCGTTTGTGTCTTTTACGCGTACCAGTGTAAAACAGACCGCAAAACTTTTCGTACTATTGACCATGGAATCCACAATTCTCGTGACACTGCGCGAGCACTCGCGTTACCCGGGGCATATGCTGTATGGTCAGTTACGTCAACTTTCACCAGGATAAGACGCCTTCCTTTGCCACGTGTCACACCGAGCTCACCCATGTTTTCGAATTTCATTATCATTTTCTTGAAACCTTTTAATGACGTCGATCTTCACCTCGCGCCTTTCAGTCGGCGATACTCTCTCAGTGCAGCACTGTAATTGCTGTCGTTTGCACGAAACTGTTTCACTAATGGTGGACGGTCTCCCTTCTCCACAGCCATACTGTGCACTCACGTTATGGCTGATCAAATGACACTGTGTAGTGCCGTCACACGAACAGTGTACAGCGCCGCCAGAACTACACCTGGTGGCCACCATTGGAGTTAATTTTCATTCCAGCGTAAATCAGTTGTGCGCTACCATGTTTCGCTGTCATACGATAATTTCAGTCGACACTGGACCATATGGAGTAGCTGCACATTATTTATAACCACTCGGTATTTCAACTACAATTGGATCTTTGTATACGGAAACAGACTTTTCCTCCTTTGAGGAATTTCGAATTGTATCTGCAACAACAGATCAGTGTCAATACTGTTACTCGTAAATAAAAGTGTGGAAACAGCTTAAACGCGAGGAATATTAAAGTTTCTATGTTATCGCTATACGTAAACAAAAGTGTCATACCAGCGTCACGCGACTGTTTCCGTCCGGTGTTGGCCGCATGTGCACCACGCTATGCTCACTCCGTAAATATTCTAGCTATTTTGGCCGACTTTTCTCCGTCAAATTAAAATTCAGCCCTTTCAGCCAAACATCCTTTGGAACAGGATTTAGCCACTATCATTTTCTGCTCGCGCTTTTTTCCCATCAGACTTCCGAATTGTTTTATGCGGCCCGCCACCGAAATTCTCTCCTGTGCCAACATCTCAGAGTAGTACTTGTAGCCTACGTCCTGAGTGATTTGCTAGATGTATTCCAATCTCTGTCTTGCTTTACAGTTTTCACACTCCATCTCTGGGAGCTTTTCTTGAAAGTGCCTCTTCCTGCCACGACCTTCAGAAGTTTACGAGGGTTGCCCGAAACAAATGTACTGCATTTTTTTTTCTCATCCGAAAACAATGATCCGAATGCGAAACGCTACGTATGTACACTCCTGGAAATTGAAATAAGAACACCTTGAATTCATTGTCCCAGGAAGGGGAAACTTTATTGACACATTCCTGGGGTCAGATACATCACATGATCACACTGACAGAACCACAGGCACATAGACACAGGCAACAGAGCATGCACAATGTCGGCACTAGTACAGTGTATATCCACCTTTCGCAGCAATGCAGGCTGCTATTCTCCCATGGAGACGATCGTAGAGATGCTGGATGTAGTCCTGTGGAACGGCTTGCCATGCCATTTCCACCTGGCGCCTCAGTTGGACCAGCGTTCGTGCTGGACGTGCAGACCGCGTGAGACGACGCTTCATCCAGTCCCAAACAGGCTCAATGGGGGACAGATCCGGAGATCTTGCTGGCCAGGGTAGTTGACTTACACCTTCTAGAGCACGTTGGGTGGCACGGGATACATGCGGACGTGCATTGTCCTGTTGGAACAGCAAGTTCCCTTGCCGGTCTAGGAATGGTAGAACGATGGGTTAGATGACGGTTTGGATGTACCGTGCACTATTCAGTGTCCCCTCGACGATCACCAGTGGTGTACGGCCAGTGTAGGAGATCGCTCCCCACACCATGATGCCGGGTGTTGGCCCTGTGTGCCTCGGTCGTATGCAGTCCTGATTGTGGCGCTCACCTGCACGGCGCCAAACACGCATACGACCATCATTGGCACCAAGGCAGAAGCGACTCTCATCGCTGAAGACGACACGTCTCCATTCGTCCCTCCATTCACGCCTGTCGCGACACCACTGGAGGCGGGCTGCACGATGTTGGGGCGTGAGCGGAAGACGGCCTAACGGTGTGCGGGACCGTAGCCCAGCTTCATGGAGACGGTTGCGAATAGTCCTCGCCGATACCCCAGGAGCAACAGTGTCCCTAATTTGCTGAGAAGTGGCGGTGCGGTCCCCTACGGCACTGCGCAGGATCCTACGGTCTTGGCGTGCATCCGTGCGTCGCTGCGGTCCGGTCCCAGGTCGACGGGCACGTGCACCTTCCGCCGACCACTGGCGACAACATCGATGTACTGTGGAGACCTCACGCCCCACGTGTTGAGCAATTCGGCGGTACGTCCACCCGGCCTCCCGCATGCCCACTATACGCCCTCGCTCAAAGTCCGTCAACTGCACATACGGTTCACGTCCACGCTGTCGCGGCATGCTACCAGTGTTAAAGACTGCGATGGAGCTCCGTATGCCACGGCAAACTGGCTAACACTGACGGCGGCGGTGCACAAATGCTGCGCAGCTAGCGCCATTCGACGGCCAACACCGCGGTTCCTGGTGTGTCCGCTGTGCCGTGCGTGTGATCATTGCTTGTACAGCCCTCTCGCAGTGTCCGGAGCAAGTATGGTGGGTCTGACACACCGGTGTCAATGTGTTCTTTTTTCCATTTCCAGGAGTGTATTTTCTGAAGTCTTGAGTGAGCGCGCCAAGTTTCCGTCACTTCCGACATATAGTGAAGCTGCAGGAAGTTTCAAAATGGTGTCTGTAGGTGATGTACGTTACAAACAACGTGCCGTAACTGAACTTATCACTGCAGAGAAAGAAACTGTAGGGAATATTCACAAACGCGCGCCAAGTTTCCGTCACTTCCGACATATAGTGAAGCTGCAGGAAGTTTCAAAATGGTGTATGTAGGTGATGTACGTTACAAACAACGTGCCGTAACTGAACTTATCACTGCAGAGAAAGAAACTGTAGGGAATATTCACAAAAGCTTGCGCAAAGTCTATGGAGCATCTGCTGTCTAGAAAAACACGGTTAGCCGCTGGGCACGGAGGGTGAGTCATCAAGAAGGCGATTCGGCGGCGCTACACGATTTGTAGCGGTCGGGGAGACCATCCACGGCTGTCACACCTTACATGTTGCAGCGAGCCGATGTTGTCATTCGCGAGGACAGACGCACCACGCCTTGGCAGTTGGCGCTGTATGTGTCAATCAGCAAAGGAAGTGTGGATCCAATTACCCGCAGTCTTGGATATTCAAAAGTGTGTGCAAGATGGTTCCCGCGGTGTCTAACGGTGGATCACAAATTGCGCAGAAGAAACATTTGTCTTGATTTGTTGCGACGTTTTGAAGCTGAGGGGGAGGTCTTCAAATGGTTCAAATGGCTCTGAGCACTATGGGACTTAACATCTGAGGTCATCAGTCCCCTAGAACTTAGAACTACTGAAACCTAACTAACCTAAGGACATCACACACATCCATGCCCGAGGCAGGATTCGAAGCTGCGACCGTAGCAGTCGCGGGGTTCCGGACTGAAGCGCCGAGAACCGCACGGCCACCGCGGGGGAGGTCTTCTTGTGCCGGACTGTGACTGTTGATGGAACCTGGGTTCACCATTTTGACCCAGAAATAAAACGACAGTCGATGGAATGAGGCCATTCCCACTCCCCACAGAAGAAAAAATTCAAAGCAACTGCTTCCGCCGGCAAGGTCATGATCACCGTGTTCTAGGACTATGAAGTTATTCTCATTGATGTGATACCAAGAAGTGCTACCATTAATTCAGAAGCATATTTCAACACATTAACAAGACTCAAGAGGCGCTTCCGATGACTTCGACGCCACAGCAATCCAAGAGATGTTTTGCTGCAACACGATAACGCTCGGCCTCACACAAGTCGGAGGACTGCTGGACCACCTCCGACTTCCACTTGTTTGAGCCAGTAAAGGATGCCATTCGTGGAAGATATTTTGAGGACGAACACAGTGAAGCACTGGCTCCGTCACCGGAACTAGGATTGGTACCGACTGGGCATAGACGCCCTTTTTTCGCACTGGAGGAAGGCCATAGAAGAGGAAGGACATTACGTGGAAAAATGGGGTGTGTATATAGAAGAGGATTCTTTCTTGTATGTAATTCTCATTAAGTTCAATGAAGAATTGTTGAAGAAAAAAATGCGGTGTATTACTTTCTGGTCAACCCTCGTATTTATGAACAATGAACTGCCATCTTGCGCAGTTCATTCGTCCTTGAGCCAGCCTCATAGGTCATTTAGGAGGATTAGAGGAAGACCTGCTTCAGACTGCTGGCGTCGGATGTGCCTTTGTCGTTGAGGATGATACCTTTCAATACCGGCTCCATGAGCAGTGCTCAAGCCTCACAGCTGAGCTTTTTGCTCTCTATCAGGCTGTTCAGTAGATCCGCCGCCATCGTCATTCTCCCTATGCCATTTGCTCTGATTCTTTGAGCACTATTCAGTCTCCGTGACCCATATTCGAACCACACTCTCGTGCAACGAATTCAACGGTCCCTTCAGTCGCTAGCTGACACCGGCGCTCGTGTTCTTTTTTTGTGGATTCCTGGCCACGTTGGTGAGCCTGTGAACGAAGCTGCTGGTGCTGCGGCCAAGGCTGCTGTCCTTCTGCCTCGGACAGCTTCCTTTTGTGTCCCACCAACTGATGTTTGTCGGCGCGTTTCATCACTGTGGCATGGGGCTTGGTCCTCTCTCCATGAAAATAACCTTAGGACCATCAAACCGATCCCTATGGCTTGGACGACCTCCTCACGCCCTTCCCGGCGAGAGGAGGTCATTTTGGCCAGGTTGAGGATTGCCCCTGTGCTCATCCATTGACGGTGCGCCATCTTTTATTGCCCTGTCCCCGTTTTATTCACTCTCGTGTTGTCCTGCGTCTGCCGTCTACCATACAGGAACTTTTAGCTGATGACGCTCGAGCAGTTGCTCGTGTCCTTAAGTTTATTACATTGACGGACTTGCCCAACAAGATCTAACTCTTTTAATTTGTTTATCTGCGTCTTTGTAAGTACTTTCTTATGTTGCCCCCTTGCGTTTTGCTACGGTATTAGCGCATTAACGTTTATGGCTGGGCGCTAATGACCTTAGTAGTTGAGCGCCCTAAACAAAAACAAAAAAAGGCATCAATAACAGCCACGTGAAGAGCACACAAGCACGGCCAGGAAATGATTCAACGCACGTAACGAGAGTGCGCTCCCACTGTGCATATCCCAGGGGCGCGTGCTTCCCCAGCGGCTCAGTAACGGAGCTGAGGCTGAGGTAGTGGCGGCTGTGAGAAAGTCGCGCGGCGGCGGCCAGTCCGGGTCGCGGCGTGGAATGCGGACAGCAGCTGGCTGCTCTGCGTGGCTCTGCTCTGCCTCGCCTGCCTGTCTGGGCCGGTTCCTCCGCGCCGCGGCGTCCCGCTACTCGGTAATCGGTCCCCGCAGGTCGGTCAGTAGGACACCGCGCCTTCGGCGGTAGGCCGGCCCGCAAAACACTAGCAGCAGCCGGCCAGCGCGCTCTGCTGTCCCCAGGGCTCGTTTCTCTACCGGCCGTTGAAGTCTCCAGTGGTAAGCGTGAGCGCCGATTTTACTTTCACAGGAGAGAGGGACGACGGTTTCCAGTGTAGCCTAGTCGCAGATTTTCCCCAGCAGGAGTTGTGCTGCATCTCCTGGCAATTCTGTCAATAATTAGAGCATGGAGGTAATGTTTTGCGTATTTTCACTCTCTGACGCCTTCCGGAATTATTATGTAAATTGAAGGTGGACGAGGGTGAGAAAGAAAAGGAAATGGAGGAAACTACTGGTGTCAGTGTATCGGGACTGTGTGCGGGATCAGGGGCAACGAGAGAAAATCTGTGCTGGACTGGGATCCGAACGCGGGATCTCCTGCTTACTAGGCAGTTGTGTTAACTACTGAACCATCCCGACACAGTGTTTAATGCAATTGCGCGTACTATCTCGGTGCGCCTCCTGGCCGACCCACTTTCCCACCTACTGCAACCTATCCACATTCCACATCCATGTCCTTCATGCTCACTTCTTTGACACCGGGAGGTCGAACATATTTGTGCTGCCTTTCGAAGTGAATAAGTTATATGAATGCGTGGTGTCTGTTCTTTTGGACAAATCCTCCCAAAATATTTTCTTATAACGATTTTTGTTTTCCATAATAAAAATTAGTTTCAGCTTAACTGAACTGCAAATTACGCGATCAAACTAGAAGGAAAACAAATAATTTTCATACAGACATTGCCTCCTTTTATAGCGTTCAGAATTCAGTTATGTACCTTGCTTGGTAGATATCCAACAAGCTCTCGTTTAAGATTGAGCAAGAAATTGGATTCTTCCCCATTTCATTAGTAAATTAAGAAATACTTCAGTACCCACTATTTGTACAAATGGTCTAAATGTCTATATTTGGAGACTCAAAAGGTATGTTAACTACCTGGGAAGTAACAGTGTTTGTAACAAAACCGCATGCCATTTGGTAATGTGCAAAAAAAAAAAAGCCTCAGTATATACAGATTTCGGTACAAATTTTCTTTGAAAAATACCGCTGCAACCAAGTAAATAATGCGATACTAATAGCAGACAAAGAGAACTTATACAGCGTAATTGAGGAAGCAGCCGATTTTTTTTTTTTTCTTTTTTCAAAATCGCAACTCTCTTAGGATTAGCTAATTGTAAATATCATTAGGCAGTAGGCAATATTTTATTGTTATGCAATATACGGATAAAATTTCTAAGATTTGCTCGTCTTTTGTTGATGTACGCTTTAACGCGTTCCAGAAGTCTCAATGTTCTCTTTATTGATGAGATCTGTTGAATATGATCGATGAATGAATGAATTAATGAATTAATATCAGAATGTATAACACAAATATCTAGTACGTTTAACACATCATTCATTCAAAATGAAATCTGTGACAGTAGTAGAACCAATACATTGGTTCACATTGCTCACTTACAAATGATAAAAGACGACACTTTTAAGATCGTTTTGTACAGATTTTATACGCACTAGGCAACTCAAGCTGACTTTTTATTGTATGTACGAGAGCGCGCTGAAAGTTAATGCCTCCAGATATTATATGTGAAAACTCTTAAAGATTTTAGAACGTTTTACTTTGTTGACGGAGCCACAACTTTGCACAGCTTCCTCACTATCAAAGTGAGGTCTCGAAAGTGTTCTTTAAGGTTTGGAAACAGATGAAAATCGGATGGGACCAGGCCGGGGTTGTCTGGAGGATGATCGATGACAGTGAACACAAGGCGTCGGATTGTTGCACATGTCGCAGCGCTCGTGGGTAGTCTGGTATTGTCATGCTGAAGGAGAGAGTGCTCCATGTGGGGGCGAACTCTTCGAAGTAGAAACTCCATTTCGGCGATCTGATTCTCACACACCGACAAAGTTACGTTACAGACGGCCCTGTTAGACGATAGAATTCGGAACCCTCAAAAGGCAGAATGCTGCAAATATGTATACATGAAGAATAAAGAGTCATATTGTTAATAATATTTGTTTTATTTAATAAGCTTTGATAGTTTTTACAAAAAAATTCGGAGCATTGCTTTACAGCACCTCATCATACTTCAAGACTCATTATACAGGTTCCTTCACATTTAACCTAATATTTCAAGACCCATGAGTGATGTATTGCACCTTAGTAATCACAGCCTACTATGTTCACTCCTCGGCATGCATTAATCTAATCATATAAACAAACGACTAAGCAACTAAACTTCACAAACCTACTTGCACTGTTTCACTTTCATCCACATGCAGTAAGAGGAGCTCCACAATTTACGTCGTGATATTTTCGTTAATTCATTGTCATATCTGGTTCTTTCACATACAAATTTTCAGTACAACACAGCAAAAATCGCCATAAACTGTTATGCAGTTAGTCACTTCCTGGAAATCATTCTACATATGGGAAGTTTAACTGTGGAAAAATCACGTGATAAAATACCAGTTTATTAATCGCTGCTATTGGCCTGTACAAAATGTTGATATTCACTAGAGTTGATACCTATTTCAGCGATGACGACCATTTACCGTGTCTGTTACATTGACTGCTGGGTATAATCGCGGTGCCCGTCAGTTCTTCATGTGGGCATCTTCAGTTGTCATGCTGTGACTGTGATACTGGCCCTCTTCCGAGAATGTTTCACAAAAACAAACTTGTCCTCAAGAGCACTTTAAATTACATAAAAATTTTAGCCATTCAGTAGCAGAGCCCTATAAATAACATACGTCACAAAATTTTGTGTTATATTTTATAATATGATAATAGTACGGTATGTAGTGTTGGCAGAAGAGCCAACACTGTTTTTCTAGAGGAGGCCGAAATGCACGCGTTTAATTACACGCTGACTGGCGTGAGGTCTGGAACAGGACAATATCTTGAGAATTGCAAATAAAGTACGTAGTTGATATAATACTTAACTTTAATTCGCGATTGTAGAGCATCGCTCTTGATGATACATGCTTCACATAATAAATATCAATTGAATACGGCGCCTTGCTATGTCGTAGCAAATGTAGCTGAAGGCTATGCTAACTATCGTCTCGGCAAATGAGAGCGTATCGGTCAGTGTAGCTTCGCTAGCAAAGTCGGCTGTACAACTGGGGCGAGTGCTAGTAAGTCTCTCTAGACCTGCCGTGTGGTGGCGCTCGGTCTGATATCACTGACAGTGGCGACACGCGGGTCCGGCGTATACTAATGGACCGCGGCCGATTTAAAGGCTACCACCTAGCAAGTGTGGTGTCTGGCGGTGACACCACACGGTAGATATAATTCAAGATGCAGCAAAAAAGTTAGTTTAAAAATTATTATTTAAAAATAAAGCAATTGAAAATAAAAACATATTACTTTACTTATAAAAGGAAGAAAAGTTGAAACAGCATTGCATATTTATTCGTGTTCATTACATTTAAACTACGTAAGTTTGGTGTAATTTCAGTCTTCACCACAAAATAAATAAATAAGTTGTGAATTTGTAGAGAAATATTTTCTTCTTTAAGTCAATAAAAGCGTTGTTCATCGTTTGATGCAGCGGATCTTTATTTCACGTCGAGGGTACACTGTTGTGTTCCAACCTTCCTAAGCTCTTAGTCGACAATTTTATTCAAAGTCTCAGTTTCTGCAGATTACTGGAAATAGGATGATGCTGTCCATATTATAAATAGAAATTGAACTTACGGTATCTCAAAACTTATTATCTTGCCGGCTAGCTAAAACTGACACCTAGAAATTGTAAATGGCTTGCTAAATTGCTAAAGAAGAGCGCGAAGTGAATTGCTATCGTCCTCATGTGCTACATATTTTTAAGGAAAAAGGAACACATAGCTTTATTGAAAATACATTTGGGTGTGTTTAACGTGTCGACTTTACCTACAGAGGCAGATAACATTATGTTTTCAAAGAAAAATCGTGACTGCTTGGCTTGATCGGAATACCTCGCATCACACAAACGAAATGCTGCTTTAACACTACATGGGCTTTGGCATAAACGAAAACCACATCTATTTTTCCGACTCTCGTATACAATGCGAAATTCTGATTAACTTCACGAGCCAGTTGTGTGGTCGTACAATAGTGGACGCATACTAGTTGGCTTCAAGGGCACAGGTAAATACACGGACCGTACACGACTTTGTATTTGTTTACGTTTGCTACATTAGAGCAGACGTTTGTGGGGCATCTTCTCGTGACGACGGAGCAGCTGTTTACGGTGTGGTTATATTTTTACTATTTGATAAACTTCCACATTCGTAACGTCACTGAAGTGCTCTTCGAAGGCCCTTTTCAGTGCCACGGAGAAAAGTTTATAATTCCAATAATTCATTGAAAGCAAAGTCGATATTGCAATTACGCCGATATAAGCTTTAAAATTACTTTTATGCGATACAAAATACTTCACATCTGCCGGCCGCGGTGGCCGAGCGGCTCTAGGCGCTTCAGTCCGGAACCGCGCGACTGCTACGGTCGCAGTTTCGAATCCTGCCTCGGGCATACATGTGTGTGACGTCCTTAGGTTAGTTAGGTTTAAGTAGTTCTAAGTTCTAGGGGACTGATTGTGGTGTCACCGCCAGACACCACACTTGCTAGGTGGTAGCCTTTAAATCGGCCGCGGTCCGTTAGTATACGTCGGACCCGCGTGTCGCCACTATCAGTGATTGCAGACCGAGCGCCGCCACACGGCAGGTCTAGAGAGACTTCCTAGCACTCGCCCCAGTTGTACAGCCGACTTTGCTAGCGATGGTTCACTGACAAAATACGTTCTCATTTGCCGAGACGATAGTTAGCATAGCCTTCAGCTACGTCATTTGCTACGACCTAGCAAGGTGCCATTACCAGTTACTACTGATGCTGTAAAACATGTACCGTCAAGAGCGATGTTCACCATTTATGGATTAAAGTTAAGTATTCCACAGCTACGTACTTTTTTGCTAGTTTAATTTCCTTGACCTGTTCCAGACCTCACGCCAGCCTGCGTGAGTTAAAACGCGTGCCTTTCGGCTTTAATAACACGGGGTTGGCTCTCCTGCCAATCCACAACACTGATGACCTCAGATGTTAATTTCCATAGTGCTCAGTGCCATTTGAGTCATTTGAACTTCACATCGGCTGTGTTAGCTAGAATCGCATCACGGCATATGGACTCTCTCTGGATATATTTATATACCCTGCCGCACCATATTTGATCGATCAGAGCTTCGGCAGAATGGTATCTGCGTCAGAAAACATAGAGACAAGACTGTGACCTTGCTCCAGTTTGTCCCATCTGGTCACTGACAGGGCGTGAAACCGCAGGACCAACACAAACCACGGGCTGCCGAGGAAGTAGAACACGATGAATCAGCACCAACAGTGCCGTCTCACCATCTGCTATCTTTACTCACAAAGGAACTACACAACTGACTTATGAGAAGGAGTAGTATTCGCTGAACGACTCCCTCTGCAATGTGTGCTGGGGCTGTAGTTATAAATGATAAACCTCATACATGAGGGCGTGTTCGAGCGGCAGAGCATTCACTCCTAAACTTCTCTGTGGCTTACTGAACCGCACACATGTGGGTAATGTCCATACACTGACAGCTCAGATGGGCGATAGAGGTGAAACGTACCTTTCTTTCGCCCTGATAGTTCTCGTGGCGTCAGGTTAAGTCCAGGCCGCGTATTAGGCTGCATTTGAGGACAAGTGTATACTAGAACTACAAAAGGAAATGTCAACAGACGCACGGCCGAACACAAAAGGACATGGCATATGGGACATACCGAAAACTCGGCGTTAGCAGAGACAGGAGTCACGTAAGAAAATTCCGCGAGTCGAGCGTCTTAGTAAGGGCATCGTATTTTCATGCACGCATGTAGAGATTCAACAGAGATTCATAACCATAAAAATAGTTCCTACGCCGTCCCGGCTGGGCCCCAGCAGTTTGCACTAACAACTCGACAAACAAAACATGCTAACAGTTCAGAACCAAAAGACACGCAAAAACGCTGCACTCGATGTTCCTGCAGAAACATCAAGCTTAGCGATTTTATGTGGAATATATTGACTTCAATGACACCCGTGTATGCCAGAAACCGGCTGTGGTATCCACAACAGTTAGATTATAAGCCAATGGGGGCGGCCAAGAGATAACACGAAACCTTCCTCAGAGTCGACTGAGCAAACCGCAGGAGAGTAATGTCGCCATCAAGGCTACTCTAGTGTAAGTACGGTGGGCTCCCATCAGCTACTGGCTGAGAACCTGGTGTGACGTGTACTCTATGGTGAATAGGACTGGTCAGCTCGTATCCTACGTATGCGGAAACATTGGCAGCAACGCCAGTGCGTTTTTGTTCGGAGGTTTGACCGTCACTGGCCGATAGCTAGAAGTAGATATCTGTGGTTGATCCAACCCGTTAACGAACTGAATTACCAAGATTAGTTCCCGGGGCAGACTTAACTTATTGACTGACTGACCGCAGCAAAACGAATGACTCTTTTCGACTAAAAACTCATTAGTTTCTGGGTACACCTCGAGAAGGCACAACAGTCAACGAAAATTAATTTAAATATCTCAGCTGTTCCAAGTAATATAAAAGCTCATCAGACAAAGAAACTTAGTTAACTGCTGTGTCTTTGTAGCTTCTGATGATTGTCTGTGGTGCGAAACAACGCGGTTGCCGGTAACTCTTCTCGCTGACTCGTTTTCAGAGAACCCGCAGATGTGGTATATCGAAGTGACTATTGCGTTCACCTTGTGTAGCAAGGTTTATCTGTTTGACGCCGTCGTGCAACTGTACCATGAATCAGCTACAAGTTGTCAAATGTGTGATATTTTTAGCACAACTCGTTTCGGGATTACGTTACCCCATTATTAAATGCTATAAAACAAGGAAACCAATCAATAAATGGCTGTACTACACCTACTGACAACCACATAAAAATATTTACATGGTTCTGTAGAGAAACATACCTTAAAGTTTCTTTGCCAGCAGGTACCGTCAAAGGTAAAACTCCAGTGGAAAACATGCACTGTCAAACATAAAATTCTTCTTAGAACGTCTAATGCTCGCTTGTTACACTCTCAGGAAAGTACTATCTTTCAGGGTGAAAGCAGCTGCCTTCGCTTTACAACTTCGCTTTGAGAGCGCAACAATCCAACATGAAATGTTCTAAGAAGAGTTTTACGTTCGACAGTGCATGTTTGCAGCTGGGGTTTTACGAGAACTTTTGACGGTGCCTAATGGCACAGAAACTTCAAGGTATGCTGTTCTACAGGGCCACATAAATATTTTTGTATGGTTGTCAGAACATGTAGTACTGCTTTTTATTGTTTGTTTTATAGCATTTGATAATGGGATAACGTAGTACCGAAACATGTTGCGCTAAAAACATGACACATTTGACGGCTGGTAGCATAACATTCTCAATATCGATGTAAAAGGGGTGTTATACACTCATACGGCGGATTAGCGATGGAACATGACTTCCTCCAGACACACTAAAGTTCATCCTTTGCGGAAAAAAAAACAAAAAGATGTTTAGTATCCCTACAAAGAATGCGAGGAATTCAACAAACTGGAGTAGGATCTACGATGCTCTGTCGATGTTTTAAATGCTCCGGAAAACTTTCATTTCGTTTGGCGGCGTAGTGTCAATCGAAATGCCTGAACTGAGTTCCTGGACAAGCAGGTTCAACCACTTTCTGGTCTTGTTTACAGGCATAACAATATTAATAGCTCCCTTTTCTAAACCGAAAATTCTCGCCCCTATACGGTTAAGACGTTGTTGTATAGCATGAGAAATATTGAGGGGCAACTGATAACAACTGGGATGAAACAACGCGATAAATGAAAGGGATTGCATCATCTCGTACTGGGCAACCCGCGAATTTGTTGTGACAGGGTTGGAGGAACACCGATTACTTTGCCTTCTAGAACGTTATGGTCTTACGATAACGATTTATATCACATGATTCGACACTTGCTGGGGCGGCTTGTTTGTGAATAAGTTATCAAATAACATTCCGAACGACGTTAATACGACACCACAGCGATTTACGGCTGATATCACTGTTCTTCCATGTGTTACAGTCTATTAATACGAAACTTATAAAAGTAGATTAACGTCGTACAAAATCAATAACGTATTAAGGGAATAGAGATTGATATCGTGTTATATCTCCCATTCTTATTTTCTCTCTATGTACAAAAAGCGGTTTCTCAATGGAGTTGGTAAAATGGAAATTATTTTGGATCACAATTAATAAATTTTGTTATCATCATAAATCTTTCGATGTTCATTGAAAAACAGAGGTAATGGCATGAAATCTGTTGACAGTGAAAACGCATATTTGTGCAATGTAAGTCCTTGTCTTGATCTGATGATTATTTGAAGTATTTATGTGCACAATTTGGAAAATATTGTAATTCTGATTGTCAACATAACCCAAGATTTCACATAAATACTGAAGTAAACAACCGTCGCACGTAGCACTATTTAGATTCTGGAAAACGCCAAGGGGGTTTTGTTCTGCAGAAGGTGGGTCACCTAAAAGAAGCAAATTAGTTAATCATATCATGATTAAAATGCCGTCTCTGGGCACTGTGTATCACTTTATGTTCGTATAAGAAGCAAATATATATTGTTGTCTTGTCAGTTCGGTGAAGTAATTGTGGAAGATGAAGATTAATAATGGAATGTGGTTCTGCCCCCTGCAAGGCAGTTAACATTAGCGTGTAGTTATAAAAGTTATAAAAATTAGTACACCCGTAGGCACGAGAGTAATTAGTCACCTTGTTAGTGTCATAGTCACCTCCTAATTTTACAATATTCGTTTTGTACGTGTAAATTGCGACTTCACTGCTATCCATAACAGTTTTCGGCTGTGATCAGATAGGTATGGCACAGCTTAATACGTTACCTGTCAGTTTAATTTTGTCTACTTTTAACCAGCGTATTTGTTGTCACCCCTAAGCAGGTGCTTGTTCTGGTGAAAGGGAGATACATTTTAAATTACCGTGTGTAACGAATGAAAAAGGGAATTGAAAGTGATTACGCATAGAGCCATGCCCATTCATAAGTGAAAATGAAATTGCACTTTAGATGGGAAATAAAATTATTCTAAACGCCTAATAGGTGATGGCTGACACTGCTTAAACCTTTAAAATACTGTCATATCCTGCATAAATCAGTTTTTCTAGAGCGACATACATACACAAATATTCAGCAATCGAAGGCCCTGAGGACCACGCGCTGTTTTCACAAACTGCCTCCACTCCTTTCTGTTTTCTGTTCGGTTCTTCCAGGTGTCTTCAAACCCCAGGACTGCCAGGTCCCCTGCCAGGTCGTCCTTCCATCGCTGCTTCAGTTGTCCTGTGGGACGTATTGTGTTTGGTTTCCCCTCAAGCGCTTTCTCCAAGTGGCTTTCTTCTGGCATACGGGATACATGGCGCGCCCACTGGATTGTTACGCACTTCAGGTTCTGCAGGATTTTTTGTTCAGGTTCTGCAGGATTTTTTGTTGTTTTATCAAGAGGTAGATTTCCTCATTCTTCCTCCTTCTCCATTCTCCTTTACCTAAGATCTGTCCCCAAATCTTCCCCATTATTCTTTTTTAAAATATAAATAGTGTCTTCTTTTCTCATTTAGTCGTGGTCCAGGTTTCGGAGCCGTATATGACTGCCGGGCATGCCACTGTGTTACTTATCCTCATTCTGGTATTGGCTGATATTGATTTTGAGCTGAGGATATTCCTGAGGGAACACACGCATTTCATTCCCTCTGCTGCTCTTTCGTTAAAGTCTATTTCTATATTTCTATTCTGTAGTTGCAGGTAAACCAAGATTCCAAGTATTTTAAGACGTGAAACCTCTTGAACCTCATATCAATCATCTCAAGAAATTCTTGCTGCTCTTGTCTTCTCCCTAATTACATGAATTCCGTTTTGTCTTGATTCATTTTTAGCCCAACTTTCTGTGCGTAACTGTCCATTTCCTTGTACATATATGTCAACTCATGGTTCGAGTCGTTTCACAGTAGTACATTGTCTGCACTTGCGAGACAATTGATATTACCACCCATTTGCACTCCAACCCATTCCTGTTGCCTACATTCCCTAAGATGTCGTTGTACAGAAGCACATGTGAGAGGGTCCCCTCGCCTGAGACCTGTCTCAATTACGAATGTTTCTGGCGTGAATCCTCGGAAACGCACTGCTGCCCTTGACACATCTATACAAGTTTGCACCATTCTCACTAGTTTCTCCGGGATTCTGAAGTCACAAAGTCCACTGTGTAGGATATTCCTGAGGATGTTGTCACATGCACTTTAAAAATCGACGAACAGCTTATAGATGTCATTATCATATTCCCAGTGTTTTTCAAATAATTGTCACAGAGTGAAAATGTGATCTATTGTCGATCGGTCTGGTCGAAAGCCAGCTTGGTATTCCTGTATATTGCTCTCTATGAATGGTAGTAATTTTCTACGGTTAATGATGTACAATATTTTGTAAGTTACATTCACCAAGCTGATGCGTCTGTAGTCACCACATGCCATTTTGCCTCCCTTCTTGTATACTGGGCATACTATGGACAATTTTTATTCTTCTGACAATGTCTCATTCTTCAGTATGAAGTAGATCAGTCTACAAAAATATTGCACTTTAGACGGGCAACGAAATTATTCTGAAGGCCTACTGGGTGATCGCTGATACTATCCGTACCTTTAAAATGCTGTCACGTCATTTGTAAAACAGTTTTTCTAGAGGAACATACAAGATTTTTAAATAGTTTCTTTGCAGGCAGGGATACTCCACTCTCCACAAAAACTCAAAACTGAATGTTTTTAATCCTTAAAAGAATCTGTCCTACGCATGAAAATGTATTAAGAATTTAAAAACGTCAGATATCGCTCCCTCCCAGTTAAAACGAGTGCATTTCCAAGTTTGATAAATGCTTCAGTAACTGTTGGCACGTCACGTACACGTGTTGGAACTGCATCTGTATCATCGAGTGTTATGTGACTGACATTTCCAAAGAGGGAAAACATCGCTCACGTAAACACACAGAGAAAGGGAAACAGCGTAGTGCATCAACAAGTGTTGAAACGTGACGAGTATTACGCGGTGCAAGCAGAGCAGCGGTAAGCGAAAGTCTGGCCTGGCGCAGGGCGTCTGATAGCGGGCGTAGTCCCCTCCCCCCCCCCCCCCCCTCCCTCACCCACCCCCACCCACCGCTCCTTTCTCCATAGGAGCGCGTTCTGCTCGAATTGGCAGCCTGCTGCCTCACGCTTTTACACATCCCCAGCGATCTGCACCTTGTCGGTTTTCTTAATTCTCGCTATTACGTAAAGTTACGGAAACTACCGACCTTTCCATGCACATTTCTACGAATTGTGCGGACAGTTCATTCAACTTGCGACATCGAAACTACTAGAGAAATTTGCATTATACGAAAATGTTGTTCATGAATACAGTTTCTCGCATGAGAGAGAGGCAAAATCTTTGGTTATAAGTTCTGTCTTAGATTTCCACATGTATCGTAAGTATCAACATCAGTTTCAATTTTACAATGGGGTAAATAATTCTACAATAAAAATGCGTACTCCCTTTCGAAAATTTTTCAAATACTTTATAAATTTAAAATTATCTACTTTTTGGTATTTTCAGAATGCCTGCGCAAGTAAACGAAGATACAGGTTGTTGGAGGTGGTACTGGTATTTTGAGTGTGTGTGTGTGTGAGAGAGAGAGAGAGAGAGAGAGGTTACATTAAAAGGCAATTTTGATGAAGCTGCACTTTCTCGAGAAAACAATGGAGAATGTTTCAGATGTGTTTGTGTAGAGGTGTTGACGCTGCTACACATGTAAACTGTACCGAATCCTCTAAACGACAACTCACGCATTTTTTTAATGATTAAATGGCGAGAGCAGACAGAAAAAAATACCCAGATGGGAACAGGAAACAACTATAACAACATCGTTGTTCTCGTTTTGGGCTGAAACTATCATCTACAGATCTACCCCTTATTTGGATCTTTTAAAAATGGATGAATATGCGTGAAGAAACTATTAAAGGTAGTAAATTTATATTATATGTTTAGTGTTGTAAAACATGGTCACCAAAAAGTTAGATAATCTAAGTGAGCTTATATTACACAAATTCTGTATGTAGTACTAATAAAAACTTACGTACATAGGACGTAGAATTAAGACTCTACAATAACAAACGCGTATTACCGTAATAAAAATTAAATGTAGTGTTGATTTCACTGATTATGGTGCTATCAAATGAAACACATAGCCTCATCTTTTGTCCTTCCCTAATAAGTAAAATTAGACTACGAAAAATGTTTTAGAGTGATTAATACATAACGGAACATTTCGAGGTCTGAATGTAGTTGGTCTATCCTCTCTACTCAAGAACATTGTCTCACAATTAGATCAATCTTTTAGCGGCGCAGTATGAGTTAACTGTCGAGTACATCGGATTCGGTTCTTATCGCGTTTTGCTCATTCATCAGAAACACAGTGTTTCTGTAACAGCATCAAAGAAGTTACTTTAATAGTGAGCGTCATGTAGCAGCCTTAAAAGGCTCGGTTCTAGGCGCTGCAGTCTGGAACCGCGAGTCCGCTACGGTCGCAGGTTCGAATCCTGCCTCGGGAATGGATGTGTGTGATGTCCTTAGGTTAGTTCGGTTTAAGTAGTTCTAGGGGACTGATGGCCTCAGATGTTAAGTCCCATAGCGCTCAGAGAAATTTGAACCATTTGAACCTTAAAAGGCTAGGGTGCAGTTTGTATGGAACTAAGATACGCGACACAACTTCCAGTTTTACATTGTTACGATCGTATGCCTATGAACTAATAAAGATACTGAAATGGTGTTTCAGAAGAGAAACACCACTTTATGAGGAATAGTTACTGAAGATAGCTATTCTAACTGACTGCAAAATGAACTTAGACTACTTGTCGTATGCAATGCATCGAACATTTAAAGCAGAATATGAGTATATGAAGTTGAGTTGAAGGGGAAGCAGAGCAGTAAACATGAGAATAGCGACTGAAGAAGGCACAGTAGTGGGAGAATAAAGAACGATGCGCTGAGCACACTTTCAAATTCACTCGCAAAGAACGGAAGGAAGAGAGATTAAACCTTAATCTTCTGCCAACCACGAGGCCGTTAGAGACGGAACAGAAACTCGTACTGGGGAAGTACATTCAAGAAATCAGCTGTGCCCTTTCGAAGGAACCATCCCGGAATCCGCATTAAGTAATCTGGTTGGCTACACGGGGATTTTAACAGCACTCCTACAAATAGGTGTTCATTGTTCTACTACTACGCCACTTCGCTCGGTCCCCGAGAACGGAGACAAAAGAATAATCACCTGAGCTTACGTCAATTACAGAGGTTTCATAAAAGAACAGGGTACGTCCAGATACCTATTTTATGTTCTCGAGCTGTACTATCGGCGAAACACGAAATATTTGGCAAACAATAACTTTCAGAAAAACGTCGCGTATCGCCATTTGAATAAAATACATTTTGTAGTCTCATACTACCGCAATATCATTTTTCAGTATTGTGCCATCGCCAAGAGATTCTTTTATTAAAATAAACGGTGGGTTACGCTCAAAACATACAGACATACATACGCTCATTGTTTTCAGTTCTTTTCACGGCTTACTGAAGAATATTGGCGATTAGCGGAAACAAAGAAAGAAGGGAACTACTTTTGGCCTTGTGAATTGTATTGGAGAGAAGGAAGGATAGAAATAGAAGAACCTATCTTAGCGTCAACGATTTACAGAAACCTTTTTAACAATGTGAACTGGGACCTACTACACAGAACTATGAAAAAAATAGGACTTGACTGGAAGAATGATTAAGCAACCGTATCAGAACAAAAGCACAAAAATGAACATCAGTGAGGCAGAAGAAAAGGCCATGATTAGAAGGGGAGTTAGAAAAGAATGTCCCCTATCTCCATGTTAATGTAATGTGTTCATTGAGAAAATTCTTAACATCATGAAGGAGAAGACATAGAGAATAGGAGATAGTGGACAAAGGTTACGTTGTATCAGATTAGCTGGAGACATCGTTATAATTGCAGACTACGAAAAACAAATGAATGTAATGCTGCAAGCCCTATCAGGCATTATTAAACTACGGAAATGAACTCTGTAGCAATTCTAGATGTGTGGGACGTCGCTTTGTCCTGCTGGAATTGGGCAAGTCCGTCGGCATGCCCAATGGATATGAATGGATGCAGCTGATCAGACAGGATGCTTACGTACACGTCACCTTTCCGAGTCGTATCTAAGCGTATCACGGATCCCATATCACTCCAACTGCACACACCTCAGCCGGCCGGGGTGGCGAGCGGTTGTAGGCGCTACAGTCTGGAATCGCGCGACCGCTACGGCCGCAGGTTCGAATCCTGCCTCGGGTATAGATGTGTGAATGTCCTTAGGTTAGTTAGGTTTAAGTAGTTCTAAGTTCCAGACGACTGATGACCTCAGAAGTTAAGTCCCATAGTGCTCAGAGTCATTTTTTTTTGTACACACCTCATACCATTACAGAGCCTCCACCAGCTTCAACAGTCCCCTGCTGACATGCAGGGCCCATGGATTCATGAGTTGTCTCCATGCGCGTACACGTCCATCCGCTCGATACAATTTGAAACCAGACTCGTCCGACCAGGCAACATGTTTCCAGTCATCAACAGTCCAACGTCGGTGTTGATGCGCCCACGAGAAGCTAAAAGCTTTGTGTCGTGAAGTCATCAAGGGTACACGAGTGGGCCTTCGGCTCCGAAAGCCCATATCGATGATGTTTCGTTCAATGGTTCGCACGCTGACACTTGTTGATGGCCCAACATTGAAATCTGTAGCTGCTACAGATTTCAGTTTGCGGAAGGGTTGCACTTCTGTGACGTTGAACAATCCTCTTCAGTCGTCGTTGGTTTCGTTCTTGCAAAATCTTTTTCCGGCCGCAGCGGAGATATGATGTTGTACCGGATTCCTGATAGCAAGCGCAAATTTAGGCAGAGTAGAACACACGAGGAAACTATTTTGAATTCTGTATGAAGCGACTGAGTGCATCTAGATCACGACTGCCCGGCGGAGAGCTCTCCCTTAATAAGAGCACAGCACTGTTCCACCTTGTCCGTCGGATTATACAACGGGTGAGTGACGTCAGGAAGAGCTTCAACAGAAAATGGTGGATACAAACACAAGCCTTTCGGAAGTGTACGGCTGCTTACGTCACGAAACTTGATGTAGAGGCTCTGAACACACGTTTAATTAGTCTCGACTACTTAAGTAACGCGACAGAAATACAACGCGGCAGTAACCATTCGTGTGGAAATGAAGTTAAATATTCATGTATACTTAGTTACAGACAGGATATATGATAGGATACGATGTGTTGGTAGAATACCGACGAAACTGTAGCTTTTTTATGAAAGAGATTACTGGTAAAATAAGTGCATGTGTTGGAACAGTACACTAGAGTGTGTGGTTCTCATATAAGACTGGAACTACAGTGGATGATTAGTGACTGACTCGCTACGCTGGCTGCTTTGCTTCGCGGGAGGGACGGACGTCAGTGCTGGAAACAATTCGCAGACCCTCGAAGGAAGATGCGAATATCTCGTAAAACTTTACGTAGAAAATTCCAATGATGTGTCTCTAAGAGAGGCATCTAAGAATATTTTTCAGTGCTTTAAATGTCATTACCTCAATGACTGAACAGAAAACAAAGTTAAAAGCGTCTAAAATAGGGGCGTAAAGGGTGGCTTTGAATTTCACTGACAGATTTTCCGTAGTTTGATGTTAGCTGCAGGTTTTGACATCAGATTAAATTGCTGCCGAATAATTCTAATTCCTTTCCATTGTCACCATGAATGTACTGCACCGAAAAGTTATGATTCCTCAGGCAATTCGAAACGTGCGGTGTTTATAATGCAAATGTTTCATTTGACTTATCCTACACGGTACTGTCACTACAGTTAAATTTCTCTCTTTCAACAATACCTCACAGCTCGACTTCTGTCAACGTCATTACGCCATCACGTCCAAGGGAAATAATAACGAAAACTTACAAAACAAAAAGTAATCCAACAAACATTTTAGTGTAGAGAGAGCATCACCAATCTGCAAAAAATGTTGGTTTACGGTAGCTGTTTCACACAGTGTATATCGAAGAACGTTGCACTGATTGCAGAAAATTTTCGGTGTTTGAGACAGCCCTGGTAGCCATATCCGAACGATTGTGTAAAAGAACATCGATGATGTGTGTCGTTTGGAGAGGAAGCTGTCCCCTGAACGTGGCCACTACAACGAATTCTTCGTTACACATATTGTACAACAGGATGTGTTCTAGCAAAGCACGCCAGCCTCATGCACTTCACAATAAACACATTCAGTAGAATCTTAGTTGAAACTGAGATGACAAATCGAGCGAATTATACTGTCTAACGCCAATAGAAACCATCTGTGAACAAATTAGATTACATATGAAACTGATATTAGTTTGGTACTGACAGAACTCCCTAACGAATAAGATGATGATAATCTTCGATAGCTCGATTCTTAGCTATAATTTGAGGCGAAATGAACACCGAGAAAATTTTATGCAAATTTGATCGAAAGTTGATGGTTGGTTGGTACATTTTGTACCCAGCATGAAGAATAGTGCATAATTTATAAAATTTCAGGTGTCGGAACGCACCTCTTCAGTTATACAAACCCCACCACCAGCTATTAAAATAGCGTTTCGATTTTTGAAAACTTGGGACAAAACTTACAATGGGAAATCAAAACAATAAAACCACAAAGTTTAATATAAACGACAAGTGCTACCATCTGTTCTCGTGGCAGTGTCACTTTGATCCCTAGTTCTGCTCGATACATATCGGCACTAATCGGTAATTTTCGTGACTATAACGTCATGTCTTCAAATCTGCCAGCCGCAAAGTTCATTTGTGTAGCTGCTCGCTGATCGAATGTCTAGCATTAATAAATAAAGCATTTAGCTACGATTAATGATGAAGGTGTTCCCGGCAATTCCTAACTTTCAGAGAGTTAGTAAAAACAAAACAGGATACGACACTGAGTTGTTTAGTAGTGCTTTAAACGTTATTTTTCTTGTCTTCTTTGAGTTGTATTACAACTCATTTGATTTGAGTTCATATTTACTACAACACAGATAAGGAGTCAGTCGGCAGTTGCACAAGAAAACCTTCATTTGGTTCACTTTACCGATTTCGACAGATTGAACGTCATCTTCAGAAGGGAAATAAGCTTAAATCAATGGTAAGCCAACATCGAAATAAGAATCACATGGCAGTGTTCTTTACTACAGAATCAATGAAACACAGTGACATCACTAAAATTATATGATACGTGCGATCAGTGAGGGGGTTGACTTTCGTCGCACGTAATGTATATGATATCGAGATTGGTGAGTTAATTGTTTATCACTCATCGCGAATATATTTTAGCTATGTCACTCTGTTTTATTGATTATGTAGCGTTGACTTACCAATGACTTGAACTTATTTAACTTGTGAAGATGACAGTTTAAACTGTCGAAACCGGTAAAGTGAACTAAGTAATGGTCTTCCTATGCAACTGACGACTGAATTATCTTTGTTGAAATATTCTACAGTTACCGAACTACAGGTATGAACATATTCATTCTCACTACTAAACATAAGCAACACATTTTAACACGAGCGTCCCTATAATACACATCAGCGGGAAATTGTAATTACATTGTGATTCCATACACATATACTATTTTGAATCTCTGGTAACGACTTGTTCCAGTGAGTTAAAAAAAATCGCTCAGAGATTCCAGAATGAAACCTGTCCAAACATATTGCAGTGTTTGTTAAGTATAGATGTAGAAATATTATACCGTGTAAGTTAGTAAAACGGATAGCTTTGTGCAATTTGCGGAAAATGAAGCGTTGGTGTAACATACCAGAAGAACTGCGAGACGTCCAGTCACATTCCATTTCGAAGAAACCATCTTTCTCTGCTGTCCAGCGGTCGATTCTGTTTAAGCGCGCACAAGTCTTCACTGCTAGTTTTCACCTCCCGCGCGTCGTCATATATGAGACAAAGTGCAGCTGGGAAAAGTCCAGATCACTTTCTCACGCTAGACCCTAGCATGTCAACAAGGGGCTGTCCGAGCAGCGGCAGCACCACCACCAACAACAACAACAACACAGGCGTCCTTCACCGCGAGCAGCACTCTCGGCAAGAGCACGACGTTTCGGCCTCTGGCATCTTCAGTTGCTCGTCGTACGAATCTTTAAAAAAAAAAAGACAAAACGCGGAAGCACGAACGCGAGCAGCGAGGCTGTGGTAAAGTCCAGCGCAGCACGCACCCGGCGCTATTGAAATGAGGAGCAAGAGCCCCGCATCCTTGAACTTGGAGAAAGGATGTGGCGTTGGGTGGGTGGGGGGAGGGGGAGGGCGGCTCCCCCCTCCCCACCCCCCTTCGCGACCGAGATCGCGGCGGCGCCAGAGGCAGCGGGGCTGACTGGTAGCTGGTGCCTGGCGGCTGCGTCCTACTGATCCACAGCTGGCGCTGCCGAAAGCTTCCGCGTCTACAAAACACAATACAAGGCGCATCCAGAATGTTCGGAGAATCTATACACGTGGTCTACAAAACGTACAACCAAGCTTCTTGTTCTCCAGCAACTAAAAATATATGGGCAATGCCCTATTTTGGGATCAATACTTTAGGGAAAGTTTGTAACAATATTTACTGTGCGAAGATTACACTATCAATCGAAATATCAGTACATACACGTACGCAAAAAAATCGCAACACCAAAAAGTGATTTATGTACTATAATGAAATTTTGGGATGCATTTGTCGGGGTAATGTATTTAAGTAATTAACATTCAAGATCACAGGTTAAAGTAAGCACGAGATAAGCCATTGCAAACGTGAACGCTGTTACACTGACAATCGGTGTAACCTCCAGAATGTTGAAGGCAAACGTGAAAATGTGGATACATTGTGTTGTACAGCTGGCGGATGTCAGTTTGTGTGATGGAGTTCCATGGCTGTTGGACTTTGGCGGTCAGTTCAGGAACAGTTAATACTGTTTCTGGATGACGCTGAAAAAGTCGGCCGGTGAAGTTCCACATATGCTCGATTCGAGACAGATCTGGTGATAGAGCAGACCAGGGCAACATGTCGACAGTGCCGATGGTACTGTTACCGACAACTGTGCCGCTAAAGCGGAGTTATTGAACGCAGTTTTCCGAAATTTCTTCCCCAGGGAAGACGAATGGAATATTCCAGAATTTGAAACACGAACAGCTGCTAACATGAGTTTCTTAGAAATAGATACCTTAGGGGTTGCGAAGCAACTCAAATCGCTTGATACGGGCAAGTCTTCAGGTCTAGATTGTATACCGATTAGGTTCCTTTCAGATTACCCTGATACAATAGCTCCCTGCTTAGCAATTATATACAACCGCTCGCTCACCGATTGATCTGTACCTACAGATTGGAAAATTGCGCAGGTCGCACCAGTGTTTAAGAAGGGTAGTAGGAGTAATCCATCGAACTACAGACCTATATCATTGACGTCAGTTTTCAGTAGGGTTTTGGAGCATATACTGTATTCAAACATCATGAATCACCTCGAAGGAAACGATCTATTGATACGTAATCAGCATGGTTTCAGAAAACATCGTTCTTGTGCAACGCAGCTATCTCTTTATTCATACGAAGTAATGGCTGCTATCGACAGTGGATCTCAAGTTGATCCCGTATTTCTAGATTTCCGGAAAGCTTTTTTTTATTTTTTATTTATTTATTTATTTATTGTTCTGTGGGACCAAATTAAGGAGAAGTCTCCATGGTCATGGAACGAGTCAATACATGAAATTATAACACGATATTAGAAACAGATAAAATGAAATAAAAAAAACCTATTCAGGTGACAAGTCGTAAGTTTAAATGAAGACAATCAACAATGTAACACTGGAATTTGCTTAATTTTTTAGCTCTTCCAGGAGCTCCTCGACAGAATAGAAGGAGTGAGCCATGAGGAAACTCTTCAGTTTAGACTTAAAAGAGTTTGGCCTACTGCTAAGATTTTTGAGTTCTTGTGGTAGCTTATTGAAAATGGATGCAGCAGAACACTGCACTCCTTTCTGCACAAGAATCAAGGAAGTGCATTCTACATGCAGATTTGATTTCTGCCTAGTATTAACTGAGTGAAAGCTGCTAACTCTTGGGAATAGGCTAATATTGCTAACAACAAACGACATTAAAGAAAATATATACTGTGAGGGCAATGTCAGAATTCCCAGATTTTTGAATAGGGGTCGACAAGAGGTTCTCGAACTTACACCACATATAGCTCGAACAGTCCGTTTTTGAGCCAAAAATACCCCTTTTGAATCAGAAGAATTACCCCAAAAAATAATACCATACGAATTAAGCGTATGAAAATATGCGAAGTAGACTACTTTTCGTGTTGAAGTGTCACTTATTTCAGATACTGTTCTAATGGTAAATAAAGCAGCATTTAGCTTCTGAACAAGATCCTGGACATGGGCTTTCCACAACAGCTTACTATCTATCCGAACGCCTAGGAATTTGAACTGTTCCGTCTCGCTTATAATATGCCCATTCTGTCTTATCAAAATATCGGTTCTTGTTGAATTGTGAGTTAGAAACTGTAAGAACTGAGTCTTACTGTGATTTAGCATCAAATTATTTTCCACAAGCCATGAACTTATTTCATAAACTACATTATTTGTTACTGTTTCAATATTACACACAAGATCCTTCACTATCAAGCTGGTGTCATCAGCAAACAGAAATATTTTTGAATCACCTGTGATACTAGAAGGCATATCATTTATATAAATAAGAAACAGCAGTGGCCCCAGCACCGACCCTTGGGGAATGCCCCACTTAACAGTGCCCCATTGGGACTGAACATCACTACCACTCTCAATATTGCGGAGAATTACCCTCTGCTTTCTGTTCTTAAAGTAAGAGGCGAACCAATTTAAGCTACTCCCCTTATCCTATAATGGTCCAACTTCTGCAGTAATATTTTGTGGTCAACTCAGTCAAAAGCCTTCGTTAAATCAAATAAAACACCTAGCGTTCGCAACCTTTTATTTAATCCGTCCAAAACCTCACAGAGAAAAGAGAACATAGCATTTTCAGTTGTTAAACCATTTCTAAAACCAAACTGAACATTTGACAGCAAATTATGTGAATTTAAATGCTCCAGTAACCTTGTATATACAACCTTCTTGATAACTTTAGCAAACACCGATGGTATAGAAATAGGTCTAAAATTGTCAACATTATCAATGTCTCCCTTTTTATAAAGTGGCTTCACTACCGAGTATTTTAATCGGTCAGCAAACCGACCACTCCTAAAGGAAAAGTTACAGATATGGCTAAGTACTGGGCTAACATACATAGAACAATACTTCAGTATTCTGCTAGATACCCCGTCATATCCATGAGAGTTCTTGGTCTTTAGTGATTTAATTATTAACTCAATCTCCCTCTTGTCAGTATCATGGAGGAGCATTTCAGGTAACAGTCTCGGAACACTTTTTTCTAAGAGCGCTATATGATTCCCTGTTGGGACTAGGTTTCTATTTAGTTCACCTGCTATATTCAGAAAGTGACTATCAAATGCTGTACATATATGCGACTTATCAGTAACACGGACATTCCCACTACGCACTGATTCTATATCCTCGACCTGTCTCTGCAGACCAGCAACTTCCTTTACGACTGACCTTATGGTTTTAATTTTATCCTGAGACTTAGCTATTCTATCTGCATACCACATACTTTTTGCCTTCCTAATAACATTTTTAAGCACCTTACAATACTGTTTGTAATGGGCTGCTGCATTTAGATTTTGACTGTTTCAAACGTTTTGATATAATTGCCACTTTGTTCTACAATATATTCTTATCCCTCTAGTCAGCCACCCAGGCTGCCTGTTTGTGCTAGTACCCTGTTTTAAACGTTGTAACGGAAAGCAACTTTCAAAGAGCATGAGAAAAGTCTTGAGAAAAGCATTATATTTATCGTCTACTGTATCAGCGCTATAAACATCTTGCCACTCTTGTTCCTTTATAAGGTTTACAAAGGTCTCTACAGCAACCGGATCAGCTTTCCTGAACAGCTGATGACTATATTTAACACGTGTTGCAGCATAAAAATCTTTTAAAGTTAAAATTTGCGCATCATGATCTGAAAGGCCATTCACCTTTTTGCTAACAGAATGCCCTTCTAGTAATGAGGAATGAACAAAAATGTTGTCTATGGTTGTTCTACTGTTCCCTTGCACTCTCGTTGGAAAGAATACGGTTTGCATAAGATTATATTAATTAAAGAGGTCTACCAGCATCCTCTTCCTTGCACAATCACTTATGCAATTAATATTGAAGTCACCACATATAACTAACTTTTTGTATTTCCTATAAAGTGAACCAAGAACCTCCTCTAGCTTTAGCAAAACTGCTGTGAAATCGGAGTCTGGGGATCTATAAATAACAACAGTTACAAGTTTAGCTCAGTTAAATTTAACCACACCTGCACAACATTCAAACACCTTTTCAGTGCAGTACTTTGAAACATCAATTGACTCAAATGCGATGCCGTTTTTCACATACATGGCTACTCCTCCACACCGCAAAGAGCTCCTCAAAAAGCAGCCAGCCAATCTGTATCCTGGTAAAGGAAGCCTCTGAATTATCTCCTTATTTAAGAAGTGTTCAGATATACCAATAATTTCAGAGTCAACATCTATAAGCAGTTCACTAACTTTATCTCTAATACCTTGTATATTTTGATGAAATATATTAATTCCCTCATTACTCGGATACCTAAGCTTTGTCAAAAGTGATTCCCTTGTTAGAGAGACTTCCCTTAAGCAGGAATACCTATCAGCTGACTTCAATCTAAAAAAAGGTGCAGCTCTAACACCCACTACTGCAGGAATTTTCCCATGGGTGATCCCACCAACACCACCTATGCTGTCACCTGTAAGCTTTGCCAACCTCCCCTTCCCATACCTGTTGAGGTGCAGGCCGTGTCTAGTGAAACCCGTCCTGCTGATAGACTCCATCGACACCACTGAAATGTGGCCCATGCTTTCTGTCATCAGCGCACCCCCAAGTCTCATGTTATTACGCCTGACGGCTGTATTAAGATGAGGCCGATCGTGACGCTGAAACAGTTCCACGAAATGCACATTCGTGGTGCCAGTCTGAGTGGCTATCTTTTCCAGGTCACCATCTATGTTATACTCCCCATCCCTATCAATACTATTACCAGCCCCACCCACAATCACTACCTTATCCTCTTTAGTAAAATCCCTACATAACCCCCCTATGTTAACAGTCACCTGAGCCAACCCTGCATTAGGCTTCACATTGCTGGTGACCTGGTACTCACTCCCCAGCACTTCCTGCAACTGCTGGCCTACACTTCTGCCATGAGAACTACCTAACAGCAGAACCTTCTTCTTCCTCTTCGACTTTGCAACTGTTCTAGGCACAGTAACTACTGAGGTCTGCTGCATACTTCCTACATCTACAGCTACTAGAGATTCCTCTCCACTAGATTCTGACAGTTGGTCATATCTATTGTAAACACCAATAGTAAAACTATCTGAAAATCTTCTTCTCCTAGCAGATCTCTTGCCAACAGCCAGCTCCCATTCCCCAACCCCCTTCTCCCTCCTCATCCTATCTAGCTCCTCCTGTGCGTTTTTCAACTGCACCTGAAGGGCACAGATCTTACGCTCCTGCTCCTCTATCAATTTACTCTTGCTACATAACCTGCAGTTCCACGAGAGGATCTCACCAGAATGCCCACTGGCTTCCCCACTGCATTCCCCCCAGTGAAAATACTTCGAACAAGTCTCACACCGCAATCCACTACTCACGAACCTACGGCAAAGCCCACACTTCTCACTCATGGTAAAATTTTACTTTTTCTATGTTCCGCTACTACAATAAGAAGATGCTAAAAACCTGACTGCAATAATCACAAACTTACTCTACAAGGGAAGTAACTACTATTATTAACAGTATTAATAAACAACAAATGTGAATATAACAAAAGACTAATACAGAAAGAGAATCAAACGTCTAATGACACAGTAACGAAGCTGTAAACAGTTCCCAAAAGGTTCTTCTGAAATTATTTCACCAGAAAACACCAAGAACACCGGTTGAAGACTACTAAAGTTCCTAAATAAACCACTATGCACAAACAATTAATTAGTACTTAGCTTTCGATGCGCCGCTACAGCTGCAACTGGTCAGCGCGGAATGTAAACACAGGCAAGATGTTAAGTTGCTCGATACGAAACACTCGCAAATATCAGGTCACAACACAAGAAAGGCAGAGGTGAATGAAGAAACCACTAATACGTCACTTATATAGTAAATATTATCACAAAAACCGTTAAAATATGTATCTGAAACCTAAAAATATATGAAAACTTAGAGAGCGATCTCACACGCAGTCACTCGCTTATGACGTCACACCAAAGACACCGTTCCTCACAAGCGACTTCTAATCAAGCTGCGGGCCTATGGGGTATCGTCTCAGTTGTGCCACTGGATTTGCGATTTCCTGTCAGAAAGGTCGCAGGTCGTAGTAATAGACGGCAAACCATCGAGTAAAACTGAAGTGATATCAGGTGTTCCCCAGGGAAGCGTCCTGGGACCTCTGCTGCTCCTGATCTATATAAATGACCTGGGTGACAATCTGAGCAGTTCTGTTAGGTTGTTCGGAGATTATGCTGTAATTTACCGTCTAGTAAAGTCAACCGAAGACCAGTATCAGTTGCAAACCGATTTAGAAAAGATTGCTGTATGGTGTGCAAGGTGGCAGCTGACGCTAAATAACGAAAAGTGTGAGGTGATCCACATGAGTTCCAAAAGAAATCCGTTGGAATTCGATTACTCGATAAATAGTACAATTCTCAAGGCTGTCAATTCAACTAAGTACCTGGGTGTTAAAATTACGAACAACTTCAGTTGGAAAGACCACATAGATAATATTGTGGCGAAGGGGAGCCAAAGGTTGCGTTTCATTGGCAGAACACTTAGAAGATGCAACAAGTCCACTAAAGAGACAGCTTACACTACACTCGTTCGTCCTCTGTTAGAATATTGCTGCGCGGTGTGGGATCCTTACCAGGTGGGATTGACGGAGGACATCGAAAGGGTGCAAAAAAGGCCAGCTCGTTTTGTATTATCACGTAACACGGGAGAGAGTGTGGCAGTTGGGATGGAAGTCATTAAAGCAAAGACGTCTTTCGTCGCGACGAGATCTATTTACGAAATTTCAGTCACCAACTTTCTCTTCCGAATGCAAAAATATTTTGTTGAGCCCAACCTACATAGGTAGGAATGATCATCAAAATAAAATAAGAGAAACCAAGCTCGAACAGAAAGGTTTAGGTGTTCGTTTTTCCCGCGCGCTGTTCGGGAGTGGAATGGTAGAGATATAGTATGATTGTGGTTCGATGAACCCTCTGCCAAGCATTTAAATGTGAATTGCAGAGCAGTCATGTAGATGTAGATGTATAGTGCATGCTGGGTTATAACAGGGGCATGTGGGCTAGCGTTATCCTATTGGAAAATACCCCCTGGGATGACAGCACATGTGCGGCTGATCCCGGCGGAGGTTCGAGTCCTCCCTCGGGCATGGGTTTGTGTGTTTGTCGTTAGGATAATTTAGGTTAAGTAATGTGTAAGCTTAGGGACTGATGACCTTAGCAGTTAAGTCCCATTAAATTTCACACACATTTGAACATTTGATGACAGCACAACAGATCGAATCACCAGACTGACGCACAAATTTGCAGTCCGGATGCGTGAGATAACCACGATAGTGCTCCTGATGTGATACGAAATCGCGCTCCAGACCAAATCTCCAGGGTTGGGCCCAGTGTGTCTAGGCCGCAGACAGGTTAGTTGCAGGCCCTCAACTGGCCTCCTACTAATCAATACATTGCCAGGATTGGCACAGAGGCAGAACAGGCTATCATCAGAAAATATAACAGACCTCCATCCTGCCTTCCAATGAGCTCTCGCTTGATACCACTGAAGTCACTGATGGGAGTGGTTTGGGGTCAGTAAAATTCACGTCTGGCTCTGAGCTGTCCTTGAAGTAACCAATTTGTAAGAGTTATGTGTTTCACCATGGTGCCAACTGGTGCTCAAATTGCTGCTGTAGATGCAGTACGATCTGCCAGAACCATACGGTGAACACGATGGTCTTTCCTCTCGATAACGTCAGCTTTTCATCTGGACACTTTGCGACTGTATATTCTCGTGACCACCGCCGCCAGCAGTCATGTACAGTGGCTACATTTCTGCCGAGTCTTTCTGCAGTATCGTAGATGTAACATCCTCCTTCTCGTAGCTCTATCACATGACCTACCTCGTTCAAACTCACTGAAGGGCTGACAGTGGCGTCATTGTCGCCTTAAAGGCATTCTTGACTAATATATTAAAAAACTAGAAACCCGCCTCGATTGCGAAAAAAGCACCTAGTGTTAACCTAGGTTGCGGCGTAGATAACCCCACCTTCTTCAGAACAATAAAACCTACAAGTGCCTAAGAAGACCTTTGTCAATGATTAAAAGAACACCATGGCTATACATTTATAAACGAAAAAAAGGAAAACACAAACAGCACATATGTACAAAGTCTAAACCACTACTTAATTTAATGGTGTAACCTCCACCTCGCACCGGCCCATGTTCGATGGGCCATGACCCGCCATAAACTGCCCATGATGGGTCATGGCCCATCGAACATGGGCCGGTGCGAGGTGGAGGTTACACCATTAAATTAAGTAGTGGTTTAGACTTTGTACATATGTACTGTTTGTGTTTTCCTTTTTTTCGTTTATAAATGTATAGCCATGGTGTACTTTTAATCATTGACAAAGGTCTTCTTAGGCACTTGTGGGTTTTATTGTTCTGAAGAAGGTGGGGTTATCTACGCCGAAACCTAGGTTAACACTAGGTGATTTTTTTCGCAATCGAGGCGGGTTTTAATATATTAAACAACGATTGCTGACGCGCTTAGATGTAGAAGGTTGTTAAATTCTTGACTAACATCTATCTCTAAGCTAACTTAAGTATACGACCGTTACAGCGTGTTTTTAAAGCAAGCCTGATTTGCATCCTCATAGCGAAGCTACTATCACCACAGTTATGCGACTGGCGCGAACTCTGAATAGACATCATGTATCAGATATAGAAACACGCCTGTTAACTTTCGTTTGTCTATCATATGCTGTCGAGACACTTACTGCTGTGAAAATTGTTGCGAACGACATTAGTGCCCCTAGTGGCTAGGAAGCCAGCCGTAACATTTACGCTTGTTTGTAATTATATTTCTAGTTCATTAACGAAATAGCTACGATATTTTTGCGTTCCAAGAATTAGTAAATTATCGAGACATGCATGATCGTGAAATAAATGTAAACAGCCGAATCTTTCTGATTCATTGTCATAAGCTACAAATTATTCATGAGGAAATACTTTCGAATATTTTTATAATTGCAGCTTACTTTGCTGAAAGAAGGACAATTTAAACATATATTTCATTCATGAGAAGCACATACTTCTGCTGTCTGTTTTATTATCATAGTCACTTTCGTGACGTTTAACTATACTTTCTAATACACGAATATTTTTGTAAACGTAATTAATTTTGTTTCAAAACAGAATGTATTTAAGCTTCTTGGCGTTTGTGGCTCAAATATAGCAATATATGTGGAATTGGTTTCTTCTGTGTTGGGAAAAACTTTTACTGATTTTGACGTCTTGTTATCATGTCAGGATGGTTTTACCTTCAGTTACAGTGGTGGTAGCTTATTTGGTAAGTCACGTAATGCAGGCATTGCATTTCATAAAAGTTCCCCATTTTCGACATTCACAGATTTGACTGGAAGTGCAGTGACAAAAACTTCACATCTTTCTCCAAAAGGTAGGGTCATCTACTGCTAGCCGGCTATTTTTTGTTCTTTAGTAAATATCTGTACTTCCGAAGAAAATCGTAAAAAAACAGCCCACTAATGTACAATTTGATACATTCCAGTGTCCTTGAGAAACTGAAGAAAGACAAATTTAGTGCCATTTTCTAGTTAGCGTCGATTTTAATGGCACTATGTACACTCCCTATTGCAGAAGCTATGTTCAATATAACAATTCTAAAATGGTTCAAATGGCTCTAAGCACTATGGGACTTAACATCTCAGGTCATCAGTCCCCTAGACTTAGAACTACTTAAACCTGACTAACCTAAGGATATCACACTCATCTACGCCCGAGGTAGAATTCGAACCTGCGAACGTAGCAACAGCGCGGTTCCGGACTGAAGCGTCTAGAACCGTTCGGCCACAGTGGCCGGCTTATAACTATTCAGTTCGCACTCATGCCATATCGTTTTAAGAAATCTAGCTTCCTGTCCGCCTGGGGTGCTATTGTCGCAGTGTATATCAAAAATGTGAGCGAGTGTCATCACTGAATGTCTTAGCCTACGGTATAACGTAAAGCATCACAGTATAAATATCATCCGTAACTGTCAGAGTCTGAATGGATTTTATTTAATATTTGCTGTTACTTTTAAGATCATTTGTATATGCTCAAATTCAAAATATTGATAATATTTAATGTGTTAATATTCTGCGAGGGACAGATGTTAGATGTGTAACGACAGGAAGCGACTTTCGAAATAACACCAGTTGGACAACAGCTATGGAGAGTTGGTTGTTGACCGATACGTGAGTATGGATAGCGGGTTCATAACCGCAGACATATCGTCTCTTTACCGTTGCACTGCGGACTGAGAAAATATTAGAGAAAGAGTCTTGGTAATGTCCAGGCAGTGTTGCCTGTCGAATACACAAGCTCTGAACGATACTTATCGATTGACGAAGTACATCAAACGCGCAGCTGTCGTAGCGGAAGGCATGGAAAGCATTTAGCGCGACGCCAAGGGAATATCGAGTAACGATGAACGTTGTGAACAGGAACGAATGAAGTATTTGTTAATAAAAAGTTGATTTGATTAATATTGTGGACAACGTCCAAACATAAAAGACGAAGAGATCTTGCCAGTTTTGAAGAAAAAAAAAGTAAAAAGGCGAAACAAACGAAGATCGCGAATCATATTTAAGTTCCCAACGCACGAGAATGTGCACCGTGGGAAGCAGAAAAACCAAAGAACAACAAAGCGAACGGACTGAAAAATCAATAATTGCTACACAGTATTGTAATAAAAGACTGTGAACTCAAGCCAGCCACGAAAATATCAACCTACGAGAAGTTCCTCTACGACCCGATGAAAGAACGTAATAAACACAAACACGACGCAACCGGAAAAATGGATAATATCTGACAATTTTCCAACACGGATTAATTCGGTAAAGAAACATAAGGATTCTGTTACACGAATGGCAAAATTCGTTTACCACCGGCGGAAGCACTTCCGATGCAATTTTTCCATTACATGGCTCGGGAAAATATAGAATCAAAACAGTTTCTTCAAAATATAAAAGCGTAGAACGCCTTTCTCCAAATGACTTCTTTCGGTGTCAACACTAACAGAGATGAAATCGATTATGTTTTTTCCATCCAAGCATAAATTTATCACGACGTGGGGTCATTACTATCACTACCCTCCGAAGACATTAAATTTCTGCGTGTACGTTTCATTGGATATGAAGAAGCAGGAATTAATCAACGATCCACAAACGTCAGTGGATTGAAACAAGAAGTAGAGATGTACAGGGGCTCTCACATGAATATAATCAACTAATTCGCATATTGAAAACTAGAGCGAATGACTTCTGATTACTATTAATTTGTAATTCGAGCCGACTAAAGACCACCTGAAGAACACTAACGTCGTCGATGTGTCGCCATCGTTATTGTGGACAATGAATACGCAAGCTGTTAACATAATTCTACAACGAAGAAGAGAATGACTACATCGCATTGCAGAGACATGTCGTTCATAAGATGCCCTCAAATATCCATTTATGTTTCTGCACGGAAATGACGGATATCATTTCAATGTGGAACATATCCAACCCAAAACAGGCGTATAAACAAACAAAACAGTCACTTAATGACTGGAGACAGTAAAACACATACAATCACATTCTCAACATTCGCCGTTTATTCTAACAGTTTCTGGTAAATATGATGCAAAAATAGAAGCGAACAGATCGTTACATAAAACTGAACCAGAAGAAACTACGCACGGAAGAATACATCCACCTTCGAGACGCAATCATAAATGATGGGAACATTGACGACATTCGAACAAGGGTAATCTTACCCTTATCATACATACAAAGTCCGAGCCACATGCACGAATACTCTCAAGATGCCATGACCTACATAAGAAAATATGGACGATCTGACATCTTCATAAGATTCATATGCAACGCATCGTGGCCAAAAACCAAAGAACAACTAAGATACGTGCGTGTCCCCAAGCAACGACACGACATATGCTAATAACACAAGTTTTCCGACAAAAACAATTGACATTTGTTGTTTCGTCACAAAATATCACACCTTTGGAACCGTTACATGCTGGCTGTACACAATCGAATGGCACAAACGAGGACTGCCCTACATAATGTCATATGGCTACCGACAGAGTTCATCCCACGGCTACCCTGAATATCCCAATCCACAAAAAGATTCAGAACTGCACAACAAAGTAGTGAAAAACATTATTCACAAATCATGCCGGCCATTAAACCTCAATTCGTAATTCGTCATGTATGAGTAATGGAAAATGTACAAAAAAACCATACCTGGACGATACAAAAACCCTAGATGGTGGTTATCCCAAATACAGAAGACGATCACCCAAAAACTGTGGCTCCATAGCAAAAATACGAATACGAGGCAGCAACGAACTGTAAATAGGTAGTCAGTGGGTAGTGCCACATAACACACTACTTTTTAAAATGTTCCAAGCACAAGTAGAATACTGCAATCCTGTGAAATCCATCAAATACGTCTGTAAGTATGCCAACAAAGGCAGTGACATGGCAGTATTTCAAATAGCCAAAGACAGCGAACAACTAAACAGAAATGACGAGACGCTCATGTACCAAAAGGAAAGATACATCAACAGTAACGAAGCAGCGTGGTGGACTTTGAGTTTTCCCAAACACGAACGCGAACCAACTGCAACATCTATCAGTACATTTGGAGAATGGACACAGTGTTTAACATCACAAAAGACACTGCCAGAAAAATTGCAAGCGAACGGCCACAGAACACAGCATTAACAGCTTTTTACGAACTGTGTCAAACGGATTCACTCTCGAAAACGTTACTAATCACATTTGGCGATGTCCCTGTCTATTATACGTGGGACACAACAACAAAAATCTTTCAACAACGAAACCAAGGAATTCCAGTAGAAGATCATACACGAATGATGAAAACTGGCGCACTACGCCGAGTATACGACGTACATCCGAGCAGCGACGAATGCTTCTATCTCTGGATGTTGCTACTTCAAATACAGTGACCAATAAATTTCACATATCTCAAGACTGTTAACGGTTATCTATGCCAGGCGTACAAAGGAGCATGCCAACGTTTAGGACTACTGGAAAACGACAACTATTGGGAATTAACACTACAACAAGCTTCACTCATAATCTCGGCTGAGCAAATGACAGGCTTATTCGACATATTTCTAACAACATGTAACTTATTGAATCCAAAATAGCTATGGTACTCCTTCAAAGGTACTATAAGTGATGACATACTGTACTAAATTCGACATACTCATCCTGAACTGATCGTCGAATTCAACGACGGCATCTTCAGTAAAACACTAATTCGCCTAGAAGATAAATGTTAAACAGTAAACAACCAGACCATAGAAATGGAGATGCAAGCTCCACGAAAAGATGCTATCAGTGTCCTAAACTTAGAAATTACAAAAGAAAAAAGCTGCAGCAATAACGAACTAATTCAATACATTGCTCACAACAAACCACTCCTTAATGAGAATCAAAAGGAAATTTACACTACTGGCCAATTAAAATTGCTAGACCAAGAAGAAATGCAGATGATAAACGGGTATTCATTGAACAAATATATTATACTAGAACTGACATGTGATTATATTTTCAATCAATTTGGGTGCATAGATCCTGAGAAATCGGTACCCAGAACAACCACCTCTGGCCGTAATAACGGCCTTGATACGCCTAGGCATTGAGTCAAACAGAGATTGGATGGGGTGTACAGGTACAGCTGCCCACGCAGTTTCAACACGATACCACAGTTCATCAAGAGTAGTGACTGGCGTATTGTGACGAGCCACCTGCTCGGCCACCGTTGACCAGACGTTTCCAATTGGTGAGAGATCTGGAGAATGTGCTGGCCAGGGCAGCAGTCGAACATTTTCTGTATCCAGAAAGGCTCGTACAGGATCTGCAACATGCGGTCGTGCATTATCCTGCTGAAATATAGTGTTTCGCAGGGATCGAATGAAGGTTAGAGCCACGGGTCGTAATACATCTGAAATGTAACGTCCACTGTTCACAGTGCCGTCAATGCGAACAAGAGGTGACCGAGACGTGTAACCAATGTCACCCCATACCATCACGCCGGGTGATACGCCAATATGGCGATGACGAATACACGCTTCCAATGTGCGTTCTCCGCGATGTCACCAAACACGGATGCGACCTTCATGACGCTGTAAACAGAACCTTGATTCATCCCAAAAAATGACGTGTTGCCATTCGTGCACCCAGGTTCGTCGTTGAGTACACCGTCGCAGGCGCTCCTGTCTGTGATGCAGTGTCAAGGGTAACCACAGCCATGGTCTCCGAGCTGATAGTCCATGCTGCTGCAAACGTCGTCGAACTGTTCGTGCAGATGGTTGTTGTCTTGCAAACGTCCGCATCTGTTGGCTCCGGGATCGAGACGTGGCTGCACGATCCATTACAGCCATGCGGATAAGATGCCTGTCATCTCGACTGCTAGTGATACGAGGACGTTGGGATCCAGCACGGCGTTCCGTATTACCTTACTGAATCCACGGATTCCATATTCTGCTAACCGTCATTGGATCTCGACCAATGCGAGCAGCAATGTCGCGATACGATAAACCACAATCGCGATAGGCTACAAGCCGACATTTATCCAAGTCCGAGACGTGACGGTACGCATTTCTCCTCCTTACTCGAGGCATCACAACAAAGACGTTTCACCAGGCAACGCCGGGCAACTGCAGTTTCTGTATGAGAAATCGGTTGGAAACTTTTTTCATGTCAGCACGTTGTAGGTGTCGCCACCGGCGCCAACCTTGTATGAATGCTCTGAAAAGCTAATCATTTGTATATCACAGCATCTCCTTCCTGTCGGTTAAATTTCGCGTCTGTAGCACGTCATCTTCGTGGTGTACCAATTTTAATGGCCAGTAGTGTATAACGTTGTCATGGACCGAATCGACAACGCTGTCGGAATTACACTCCTGGAAATTGAAATAAGAACACCTTGAATTCATTGTCCCAGGAAGGGGAAACTTTATTAACACATTCCTGGGGTCAGATACATCACATGACCACACTGACAGAACCACAGGCACATAGACACAGGCAACAGAGCATGCACAATGTCGGCACTAGTACAGTGTATATCCACCTTTCGCAGCAATGCAGGCTGCTATTCTCCCATGGAGACGATCGTAGAGATGCTGGATGTAGTCCTGTGGAACGGCTTGCCATGCCATTTTCACCTGGCGCCTCAGTTGGACCAGCGTTCGTGCTGGAAGTGCAGACCGCGTGAGACGACGCTTCATCCAGTCCCAAACATGCTCAATGGGGGACAGATCCGGAGATCTTGCTGGCCAGGGTAGTTGACTTACACCTTCTAGAGCACGTTGGGTGGCACGGGATACATGCGGACGTGCATTGTCCTGTTGGAACAGCAAGTTCCCTTGCCGGTCTAGGAATGGTAGAACGATGGGTTCGATGACGGTTTGGATGTACCGTGCACTATTCAGTGTCCCCTCGACGATCACCAGTGGTGTACGGCCAGTGTAGGAGATCGCTCCCCACACCATGATGCCGGGTGTTGGCCCTGTGTGCCTCGGTCGTATGCAGTCCTGATTGTGGCGCTCACCTGCACGGCGCCAAACACGCATACGACCATCATTGGCACCAAGGCAGAAGCGACTCTCATCGCTGAAGACGACACGTCTCCATTCGTCCCCCCATTCACGCCTGTCGCGACACCACTGGAGGCGGGCTGCACGATGTTGGGGCGTGAGCGGAAGACGGCCTAACGGTGTGCGGGACCATAGCCCAGCTTCATGGAGACGGTTGCGAATGGTCCTCGCCGATACCCCAGGAGCAACAGTGTCCCTAATTTGCTGGGAAGTGGCGGTGCGGTCCCCTACGGCACTGCGTAGGATCCTACAGTCTTGGCGTGCATTCGTGCGTCGCTGCGGTCCGGTCCCAGGTCGACGGGCACGTGCACCTTCCGCCGACCACTGGCGACAACATCGATGTACTGTGGAGACCTCACGCCCCACGTGTTGAGCAATTCGGCGGTACGTCCAGCCGGCCTCCCGCATGCCCACTATACGCCCTCGCTCAAAGTCCGTCAACTGCACATACGGTTCACGTCCACGCTGTCGCGGCATGCTACCAGTGTTAAAGACTGCGATGGAGCTCCGTATGCCACGGCAAACTGGCTAACACTGACGGCGGCGGTGCAGAAATGCTGCGCAGCTAGCGCCATTCGACGGCCAACACCGCGGTTCCTGGTGTGTCCGCTGTGCCGTGCGTGTGATCATTGCTTGTACAGCCCTCTCGCAGTGTCCAGAGCAAGTATGGTGGGTCTGACACACCGGTGTCAATGTGTTCTTTTTTCCATTTCCGGGAGTGTATTTACTTGTAGGCATCAGGCGGCACTGGAAAAACGTTTATAACAAATCTACTGCTGGCGGAAATACGTGTTAAACAACTCATCGCACTTGCACTGGCATCATCCGGCATTGCAGCCGTACTTACGGAAGGAGGTCGAACTTCCCACCCCGCCTTACAAACGCTGTTGAATGCAACGGAAAAAACACTTCCTTGTATGTAAAATTCAAAAACATCTGGACGGGGTGCTAAAATTATCTTCTTAGACGAATACACACTGCCACATAAAAAATCTCTCGAAGCCATGGACAGAACATTACAAGACTTGCGAGGAAACTCTGAAGTGATGGGAACAGCTCTATTCATACTCTTAGAAGATTTTCGACAAACCCTTCCAGTTATCACCAAGTCAACGCCAGCAGACGAGAGCAATGCATGCTTTAACAAATCATACCTCTGGCCACACATACAAACAGTGCGATTAACAAAAAACATCAGAGTTGAACTATGGTAAGACGAAACAACAGCACTTTTTGCTCAACAACTTTTACAAATAGGCAAAGGCATATGTGCTACTGATCAGACGACCGGCCTCGATAAACTCAACAGTGATTTCTGCAACATTGCCACTGCTGAAAACAAACTAGTAGACCAAATTTATCCAAACATTATTCACAACTATACCAAACCGCACTGGCTATTTGAAAGGGTAATTTAGGCAACTAAAAGTAATATTGTCAACGATATCAACTGTAATGTTCAAACGAAAATGCTCGGTGAAGAGAGAATATACAAATCGATCGACACGATGGTAAACGCTGAAGAAAGTGTGACCTTCCCTAGAGAATTTCCAAACGCTTTTCAAGTACCAGGAATGCCAATACACTCGATCCGACTTAAAATGGATCTCCGGTCATGTTGTTGTTCTTGTGGTCTTCAGTCCAGAGACTGGTTTCATGCAGCTCTCCATGCTACTCTATCCCGTGCAAGCTTCTTCACCTCGCAGTACCTACTGCAACCTACATCCTTCTGAATCTGTTTAGTGTATTCATCTCTTGGTCTCCCTCTTCGATTTTTACCCTTTACGCTGCCCTTCAATACTAAATTGGTGATCCCTTGATGTCTCAGAACATGTCCTACCAACCGATCCCTTCTTCTAGTCAAGATGCGCCACAAATTTCTCTTTTTTCCAATTCTATTCAATACCTCCTCATTAGTTATGTGATCTACCCATCCAATCTTCAGCATTTTTCTGTAGCACCACATTTCGATCATACTGCTCAGAAATCTCTAACTAAAACTATCTACTGGAACAAGGATGGTCGTCAAACAGCTATCGAATAACATCATCGAAGCCAAACTTATGACTGGAAAGTACAAAGGACACACACCATTTATCCCCAAAATACCATTGAATCCTGCTGAACTGCCATTCCAGTTTAGAAGACTGCAATTTCCATGACGTTAGTCTAGAGTTTTACAATTAACAAAGCGCAAGGACAAACTTTAAAATATAGTAGCATCAACCTCAAACACTCCTGATTCTCTCACGGTCAACTATACATAGCTTGCTCTCGAGTAGGAAATTCGAAAAATCTGTACACACATACCCCGGATAATAAAACGAAAAATATTGTTCATGAACAAGTATTATTGTAAATAGTCAGAACATGTTTTCAATATAGATTTTCACCTCTTACACTTTAACAAGTATATTACCAGACTATTGCTTTAAAGTTTAACCTTTTATTCCAACTATCATACAATTTCATGTCAACTCCCTGAGCGAAGCCTTGTACCCCAGCTATTTATCACATAAGAGAAATTTTTTTGGCCATTTGTGGTTATCCGCCTGTCTGCCCGTCTGTTTAGATCCCTTTTCTCAGGAACAGGTAGACGTATCAAGTTGGAATATATGTCAGGTACTAAGATCTTTGCATTGTAAAAAATTTCAACTTCTGAGTCATGCAGTCAAAGATGGGACCATTTATGCCTTAAATTTCGATACTCACAATCTGACTCATGATATATAGGATACTTTCCGTTGACCTAGAATCATGAAATTTACCAAGTAGCAAGGTTGTACAGTACCAGAGAAGGAAAAAATATGAAAACTGTTAATTTATAATCATACCACTTTTTGCCATTTGTTTTTTGTCTTTCAAGGCCTACTTTTCTGAGGAACCGGTCGAAGTATCTTGTTGAAATTTATGCAAAACAGTACGTTCCGCTGTCTCTTGGCAGTGTAAATAATTTAACCTTGTAAGTCAATGCAGTCAAAAGATAAGGCTACATATATCACACAGTTTGATTCTCGCAAATGTGTTTATCAAAAACTATAGATGAAGTAGTCACATACTTGTTGGTCCTGGTGGCCTAGCGGTAAAGATCGTGCCTGGAAACAGAGAGGTTGCAGGATCGATTGTCGATCGGACATGGATTAGTGAATCTTTGTTTTAACTTCGTCTTCACCTCTGGTAGAACTCGCAAGGAACAGCACTTTGTCCGCATTCCACGTTAAACTGTTGTTCTGTTTCTCCGGTTGGATGTCTGGGGTAAGTTGGAGACACGCAAGTCGCGTATGTGGTGTCCAGAGGAAAGACTTTCACCAGACCATTGAGCCAACTGAAATTATTATTATTATTATTATTATCTATATGCATCATTAACATTGTACTAAACCTTCAGAATGCGAGTCCTACTTGAACTCGTCCGTTTCTTTTTTTCCATCTGTCTCGGTTTCATTTCACTGCCTCGTGCATTTAAACTAAATTTTTGTGCCCTGAGGAAGACCTTTGAGTAAGAATACGCGGAAAAGGAAAGCGTTTCCGAGAAAGCATTTGACTCAGTATCACCCAAAACTTTACTAACTTAAATACGATTATAGTGAACATCGAAATTAAGTTGTGACGCTATCGACGATTTCTTGGTGGAAGGTCTAGCATATTTACCTCATTGGGTGGAGAATCATTCACAGCTGCAGAAGTAACTTCAAGCGTTTCCCAGAGAATTATGTCGGGGTCCTTGTTGTTTTTGTTGTGTATTAATGACCTGATAGAGTGTGTTAATGTCAGCAGGTGTAAGCAGGCTGTTTAGGTTTTTTATTGGTAACGCCACCTCTGTATGAAAATCACTGGCTGTGCTGTGTGCAGTCTGTGGCTGCTTTGCATTGTTGTAATACTCGCCATTGTAGAGTTGGGCAGCGGCAGCTGGATGTGAACAGCGCGTAGCGTTGCGCAGTTGGAGGTGAGCCGCCAGCAGTGGTGGATGTGGGGAGAGAGATGGCGGAGTTTTGTAATTTGTCATGAACTGCTATATTTATATATGATGATATCAAGGTAAATACATTGTTTGTTCTCTATTAATATCTTTCATTTGCTAACTATCCCTATCAGTAGTTAGTGCCTTCCATAGTTTGAATCTTTTATTTAGCTGGCAGTAGTGGCGCTCGCTGTATTGCAGTAGCTTGAGCAGCGAAGATTTTTGTGAGGTAAGTGATTTGTGAAAGGTATAGTTTAATGTTAGTCAGGGCCATTCTTTTGTAGGGAATTTTGAAAGTCAGATTGCGTTGCGCTAACAAAATATTGTGTCAGTTTAAGCACAGTCCTGTAGAATTGTTCAAAGGGGACGTTTCATATGTCGACCCTTAGCCGAGGATACCTCACTGGAATCTTCTGATTTTTTTCTTGTAGTTTGTGTAATTAGTGTAGATTTTGTTTATTGATAGCGCGTAATCATAGAGAGAATTTCCTTTGTAGTTGTAGTTTTTCATTGTTGTACAGTAAAACAGTTGTGGCATGCATGTAGATTTGCACCAAGTATTTCGCAGCTACGCTGGCAATTAAGTAGACATTATTTCCATTGCTATGTTATTTTATTTTGCTCTTCAAATTGTGCTTTTCTGTGTTATCGTGTGAAATATTGTGACAATTATGGCGCGTGAAAAACGTAATACTAGGCTCCAAAGTAAACTGAGAAATGACAGTGAAGACGAAAGCAGTGTGTTAGCGCCGCAGAGTAATGAATTAACTAATGTTCAAAGTAGTAATTTGGTAATTGCGCATAGGGAAATGGAGCGGGCGGCAAACAAATTTTTTGTGAATGGACAAGTGGTGGTTTATGGACTTGCTATATTCTGTGCAAGACTCTTCAATGGTGATTGTGCACCTGCACAGTCGCAACAGGTAGCTGCTGTATAATTGCTCAGAGGGGACGTTTCACAGGTTTGCAGATAATGAAGTTGCTTGGAATGAAGTGCTGTCTCCAAAACGGTAAGAATATTGCGTCAGATCGTAATATTTCACACTGAAGCAAAGATTAGCAGCTTGCTCGAAATATTCAGAAGTGTAAAATTGTGCACTTCAGAAGATGAAGAAATGTAGTACCGTAAGACTATAGGATCAGTGTGTCGCAACTGAAATCAGTCAATTCACTCAAACATCTGAATGTAGCACTTTGTAATGATATGAAATGGAAACACCACATAGTCTAAATCACAGATAAATCAAGTGGTACGCTTTGCTACCTTGACAGAATCCCGGCAAAAATGCAGTCAATCTGAAAGGCAGACATGCGCGACCAGTCTAGAATATTTCTCAAGTGTATGGCAACCATACCGAATAGGACTAACAGAAAGTATTCAAAAAAGGGAAGCACCAATGGTCATAGGTCTGACTAACGAGAGAGTGTCACAGAAAGACTGAAAAAGCCTTAACTGTCAAACGCTAGACGTCAGACATTTACTATTTCCCGCGTATGGCTCTCGTGCGGACCGCCAAGGCAAGCTCAGACTAGTTATAGCGTACACGGGAGCACGGAAGCATTCCCCCGGCACTCCACATGTGATTGTAACGAGACGAAAACCTAATAAGAATAATAACAGAAAGTGTCCTCTGCCACGCAGGTGGTTCAGATGGCTCTAAGCACTATGGGACTTAACATCTGAGGTAATCAGTCCCCTAAACTTAGAACTACTTAAACCTAACTAACCTAAGGACATCAAATACATCCATGTCCGAGGCAGGATTCGAACCTGCGACCGTAGAAGCAGCGCGGTGCCGGACTGAAGCGCCTAGAACCGCTCGGCCATATGGGCGGCTCTGCCACGCACTTGACAGTGAAACTTCCTGGCAGATTAAAACCGTGTGCCCGACCGAGACTCGAACTCGGGTCCTTTGCCTTTCGCGGGCAAGTGCTCTACAATCTGAGCTATCGAAGCACGACTCACGCCCGGTACTCACAGCTTTACTTCTGCTAGTACCTCGTCTCCTACCTTCCAAACTTTACAGAAGCTCTCCTGCGAACCTTGCCGAACTAGCACTCCTGAAAGAAAGGATATTGCGGAGACATGGCTTAGCCACAGCCTGGGGGATGTTGGCTAAGCCATGTCTCCGCAATATCCTTTCTTTCAGGAGTGCTAGTTCTGCAAGGTTCGCAGGAGAGCTTCTGTAAAGTTCGGAAGGTAGGAGACGAGGTACTAGCAGAAGTAAAGCTGTGAGTACCGGCCGTGAATCGTGCTTCGGTGGCTCAGATGGTAGAGCACTTGCCTGCGAAAAGCAAAGGTCCCGAGTTCGAGTCTCGGTCGGGCACACGGTTTTAATCTGCCAGGAAGTTTCATATCAGCGCACACTCCGCTGCAGAGTGAAAATCTCATTCTGGCACTTGACAGTGATTTGCAGATTATAGATGTAAATGTAGATGTGTAGGTGGAGGTGTAGATGTTGATATATTGGACAAAAATGGATTCACACACTCAGGTGAGTAGCGCGATGAAAAACGCACGACTATTGCTCACCAGGTAGGGATGCAGGAGCTTTTGAAATTCGGTATTTTATTTGCTGAGGATACTATCTTTAAACTGTCCGATCAATAGAAAATTTATATGTAGAGTAATTACTTTTTCGGTTAACTTTATGGTAATTAGATAGGAAATAAGTGAACTACACGTTAAATAACATTAATCAGTAATAGTAACACCGTAGATACCTTCGATAATTGGACAATGTTCCTACAGAAATTTCATGAAAAGTGGAATTAACTATAGATTAGTCCTTAAAATATAACCTATTATTACTAATATTCTTGCATGTGACGATTTATAATCTTGCAATGAGTGAAAGTAAATAATAACTTATATAAATAAAATTGCAGTGCCGCATGTATGAAAGATCATCACCTGAGAACGACTTGACCGTTTTGGTTGATTTTTCTTTGTTGTGTTCGATATTGTCAGGACAAGGTTTGTATAAGAAAAAAATTTTCCAACGTAAACGTCGAAAATTAACGCCGCATGTATAACATATCATCAGTTAAGAAAGGCTCGACAGATTTTGCTAATTGTTGTCTCTGTTGTGTTGGTAAATGTCAGGCAAAGGTTAATATGAAAGATAATTCTTGTTGAGTCCACCGGAAAAGTCCGGAAGTTACAATCAGTTGTGACAGTTCAGCACTTCAGAACGGTTCGGACGATTTGATTGATATTTTTTTTGTTGTGTTCGTAATTGTGAATGGTTATGGTACTTTTGGTATGAAAAGAATTTAAAAAAAATTATCCGCCACGGTTTGGCAGTTCTGTTGTCACATGTTTTCATAAAAAAATCAGTGTGACAGTTATATATACAATGTATAAATACGTATTTAATATATAAAGGAGAAACGTTGTTACCGAAAATCTCGAAAAGTTCGTGACCGATTTACTATAAATCTTTACACGACACTCTAATGAACGTTCGGTTGAACACAGGGTTTATAATGTATACAGGGTGTTCCACCTAAATTTTTCACCGTCAATAACTCTGGAATCACAACAGATACTGACAAAGCACATTCACAAGCGTGAATGTACGGCAGGGGCTCATGAAAGTAAATACAATGAGACATTCTAAACCATGTGCAAATACTGATTCCAACAAAAACTCATGTTTATCTTAAACTGACATCCCTTATCATTCCATGTGCAATTAATTACATGAGAAACCACAAAATAATGGCGTTGAATGCATAGTAATACGTCAATTACATCCCGAGAAGTTGGAACGCGAAGTTGACACACGAAAAGAACGAAACACGCTGCTGTTGCACTTCCCGCGATTCAAGCGTGACATACACGTCGCTCGTAATCGCGATATGATTGACATACGTATTCTTACTTTCACTGTTATCACGAGGGCCGAAAATAGTAATACGTATTCCTACCATATACATTGAAAAATGAAATAAAATGATTCTGTGGCACTGAGGGCTGGAAAGTCCCATCCGAGGAAGTTCAGACGCCGAGTGCAAGTCTTATTTCAGGTGACGCCACACTGGGCTACTTGCGCTTCGGTGATGATGAGGATAGCACAACATCCAGTCCATGAACGGAGAAAAATCCCCAACCCGGGCCCACTGCACGGTAGGTAAGCACGTAACTACTCAGCTAAGCAACAAACATTAATCTGTACATGAAATGATAACCAACCGAAACCCTCAACTGCCGACAGGTGTTGTTGATATACCTCAAAGGGAACAGCTGGAAATGTGTGGTCTGACCGGGACTCGAACCCGGGATGTCCTGCTTACATGGCAGACGCCCTATCCATCTGAGCCACCTAGGGCACAGAGGTTAGCGCGACTGCAGGGACTTACCCCTTGCACGCTTCCCGTGAGGCCCACATTCCTAACTGTCCACAACCCACATTCCTAATGTTTCTAAAGGATATTTGCCCATTCACTCATTACTCGCGCCAACTAAGGTGACGATTCCCGTAAGAGTTCGGGCAAAGTGTGCGCATTCGCACAGAACATTACGAACATTAGGAACATTACGACTGTAGGTTGTGGACAGTTGGGAATGTGGGTCTCACGAGAAGCGTGCAAGGGATAAGTCCCTGCAGTCGCGCTATTCATCTGTATCTTCGGTGGCTCAGATGAATAGAGCGTCTGCCATGTAAGCAGGAGATCCAGGGTTCGAGTCCCAGTCGGAGCACTAATTTTCAGCTGTCCTCTTTGAGGTATATCTACAACACCTGTTGGCAGCTGAGAGTGTCGATTAATTATCATTTCATTCTAGAGAAGCTGCATGGTCATGATTGGTACCTGTTCTTTCGGAACAGTTACTATCCTCATGTAGTTTGAGGCTACCCGGCCAATGACCTTCTTCTGTGCGAATGCACACACTTTGCCCGAACTCTTACGGGAATCGTCACCTTAGCTGGCGCGAGTAATGAGTGAATGGGCAAATATCCTTTAGGAATATTAAGAATGTAAGTTGTGGAGAGTTGGGAATGTGGGTCTCACGGGAAGCGTACAAGGGATAAGTCCCTGCAGTCGTGCTATCTTCTGTGTCCTCGGTGGCTCAGATGGGTAGAGCGTCTGCCATGTAAGCAGGAGACCCAGGGTTCGAGTCCCGATCGGAGCACACATTTTCAGCTGTCCCCTTTGAGGTACATCAACAGCACTTGATGGCAGCTGAGGGCTTCGATTAATTATCATTCATTCTAGAGAAGCTGCATGGTCATTTTTGGTATCTGTTCTTCATGAATAGTTAGTATCTTCATAATCTGTACACGTCGGAATTCCTCGTGCGAGTTGTGTAATGAAGCAGTCAAAAAGAAACGAGCCAGAGGCATAATTACAGAAAGCAGTACCTGTATGTTAGAAGTATTGACCCTGGCTGCTGAGACACTTGTCCCACTGTGACACAAGGCGGTGAATGGCTGTCTCATAAAATTCCCGGGGCTGCGATGTTAACCAGTTCCGCACGTACAGCTGGACGTCGTCGTCCGAGGCGAATCGTTTGTCCCTCAGAGTCTTTTTAAGGGGACCAAAAATGGCGTAATCACAGGGAGAGAGGTCCGGATTGTATGGAGGGTGACCATTTCCGCAGGAGTGCCGCGGCTGTGTTGTCCGTACGAGACTTTGCATTGTCGTGGAGCAGAATGACCCCACGGGTGAGACTGCCTGGTCGTTTTCATTTCACCGCTTGGTGAATGGTGTTCAGTGTTTGCGAGTAACGCTGGGCATTCGCTGTTGTCCTGTATTGCAGGATGTGAATCAGAAGGGGACGAAACGTCGGCATAACATTTTCTGCAATCGTGTTGACGACGACGTCCAGCTGTACATGCGGAACTGGTTCACATCGCAGCCCCACGAATTTTATGAGACAGCCATTTACCGCCTTGCGTCATAGTGGGACAAGTGTCTCAACAGCCAGGGTCAGTACTTCTAACATACAGGTACTGGTGTCTATAATTATGCGACCGGTTCGTTTGATTTTGAACGCCCTTTTTATTTATGTACGTACAGACAACGGAGCACTAGCGGCCGGTGTACGCCGCCGAGTCACACCGCCCAAGTCAACACTTCGTCTCTGCAGTTGTATACAGAAACGGACCGGAATCGGCGCTCTGCGTGCGAACGGCTCAATACGAGGTAGGTTGTTCTGTGTGGAAGTACGTACAGGAACGTGGCACCAGTGTGCTGTACACTACAATTGATGTCACTGTTGTAATTGTGATACTAATTTACCTGTCCATCCGTCCTAGGCATTCGACATGTTATTCACACATGAAGAACAGTTTGACATGATATTACTATACGAAGAATGTCACCAAACTGGCACATGTGCGGCACAGATGTATGCCCAGTGCTACTCTTACAGACGTCATCCGACCCGCCTTACCTTCATGAATATTGTTAGAAGCCTTCACGCTACAGGGTGTTTGCCTCCACATACGCGGCTCGTTAGCAGAGGCGTTCCACACGAAGCGTCAGAGATAGCTGTTCTGGCGGCCACTGCAGTAAACTCTCATGCAAGTATTCGTGAAATGGAGAGGCACATGGAAATAGCTCAAACAAGCGTGATGGTAATTCTGCGCAGGCACAGATGCCACCCATATCACGTGACGCCACATCAAGGCCTCCATGGCAACGACGTTCACAATCGCTTGAAATACTGTCAGTGGGTTCTGCGCCAAGGCCATTGCTTTCTGCGTGGGGTACTGTTTATCGACGAGGCCACGTTTAAAAGCCATGGGAAAGTCAAATTACACCATATGCGCTACTGGTCATCAAGACATCCTTACAAAATTACCCAGGTTGAACTGCAACGTTAGTGGAGCGTCAGTGTATTGGTATTGTAGGACACCACATCACTGGCCGGTATTTCGTTGATGACATTCTTATCGGCTGACGGTACGAGCAGTAGAAGAGATGTGACTTACCTGAACTGATAGAAGACTTATCCCTTAATTTGCATAAAATAATGTGATATCTACATGATGGATACCCCGCGCATAATGCCAGGCTGTCACGACAGGCGCTAAACTAATTCCCACATCGATGGACTGGACGGGCCAGTCCCATTCACGGATTTCCAGCTTGGTCGTTGGATCACCCCTCTCCCCTACCCCCCCTCCACCAAGGACTTTTTTTCTCTGGGACATGGGGAGATGTGAATCAGCAGGTCCCAACAACAATGGCCAACGTGAAAGCCCGTATTACCGCTGCATGCGCTGCAATAACACCACAGACACTGACAGCCGTGAGTGGATCCGTGATGGGGCGCGCACAGCGGTGTTGGCAAGCAAATGGCGAGATCTTCAAACATACGTTGTAGCGTTACGTCCGTGAGACGTGATTGCACACCGGAGTACATTTTTTGTGTTACGGAGAAGGTGCATGTCTGTTTTGTTGGTACTAGTGTACGTTCATATATGTGTTGCGCCGTCTATGATGGTTCAATTGTGTCGCAGTCATTAAAAATGTTGAATGATATGTCCTGTACACGGCATGTACCGTTATGTAATTGATGTACGGCTACGTACAAATACCGTGTATCTCTCTCTGCGACTCTTTTACAGCCACTAATTTTGTTTACTCCGGTCAGTGGTTATCGCTATTTTGTTACCGTTATATCCATTGTAGTTATGTCGAAAACTTCAATAAAGCACGTTCGAGTAGACCGTGCTCTTGTTTTCATCCAGTCCACGTACTAACAGGGTACATACATTAGCAATATCTAAGTACAGCGTTTGACGCATTGTAGTATGTCAGTCACATCGCCGCGCACGCTTGCGTGGCGAAAAGTGCAGTAGCGGTGCACGTCATTCATTTCACGCGTCGACTTCGCGTTTCAGTTTTTCGGGGTGTAATTGACGTAATGCGATGCAACACAGGCTATTACGATTGTGATTTCTCATGTTATTGATTGCGTACGGAATAATACGGGGAGTCCATTTAGAACCCACCGGTAACCAATTCACCTGCCCACCTCTGAATCGTTTCAATATCTTCCTTCATTTCGACCTAGTGTGGGTCCCAAACAGTTCAGCAGTACGCAAGAATAGGTCGCACTAGCATCATATATGCGGTCTTCTATATTACAGAAGATCTCCATTTTCGCAAGATTCTCCCAGTAAACTGAGCTCGACCATTCACCTTCCCTACCACAGTCCTCTCATGCTCGTTCCATTCTGTATGCAACTTTACGCCCACATATGTAAGCGACATGACTGTTTCATCAGGGGTTTCATCGGGGCGCTAATAACGCTGTATCCTAACATTACTGACTGGGTTTGTTTACCTACTCATCCGCGTTAATTTACGTTTTTGTACATTTAAAATAAGCTGAGATTCATCATACCAATTAGAAATGATGTGTGAATTGTCTTGTATAATCCTACAGCGACTCATCTTCGACATCATCCGGTACACCATAGCATCATCTGGAAACAGCCTCAGATTGCTGGGTACCCTCTTCCCCAGAAAATTTATGTATATAGAAAGTAATATCGGTCCTATCACTTTTCCCTGGGGCACTCCTGACGATACCCTTGTCTCTGATGAACACTCGCCGTCGAGGACAACTCCATTCTGTTACTTAAGAAGTCCTCGAGCATATCTGAGAACTTGTTCCGTATGCTCGTGCCTTCGTTAACGGTCTGGAGTGAAGCATCGTGTCGCAAACGTTTCTAAAATCTACGAATATGGGGTTTGACTGTTGCCCTTCATCCGTAATTCGCAGTATATCATGTGAGAAAATGGCAAGCCGCGTTTCACCAGACCGTTGCTTTCTAAAACCATGCTGATTCGTGGACGTAATGTTTTCAGTCTCTAGCGCTAGGATTTCCTTTTTTTTTCAACTTAGAATATGGTCTACAATTCTCGATACCGATGTTACGGATATTGGTCTTTAATTTTGCAGGTCTGTTTTTACTCTTCTTGTATACAGAAGTCACCTGCGCATTTTCCAGTCGCTTGGGATTTTGCATTGGGCGAGAGATTAGCGACAAAAGCAAGCTAAGTAAGGGGCCAATGACACACAGTATTCTGTATAAAACCGAAATGGTATTCCATCCGGATCTGGGGACTTACTTGTTATGATCTCTTTATGTTGCTTCTCTACACTAGATATGCTTATTACCGTGTCGTCCATACGGGAGTCTGTTGTATTGTCGAACGACGGTATGTTCGTACGATTCACTAGAGTGAACAGTTTCTTAATTGTGGACTTTAAAACTTCATCTTTCGTCTAGCCATCTTTTTAACTGCCACACAAGACTGTCAATAAGTGACTATATGAAAGCCATAAACCCACTTAGCGATTTTACTCATGAATTTTCATGGATTTTCGGCGAGATATTTTTCTAAGCTATGATAGGGTAGTTGTTGTATGCTTCGCGCATAGATATTTTCACAGACACCCCAGTCTCCACTAAGCTTTCCTTGTCGTCATTTGCTCTTTTGAACCAAGAGTGCAACAGCCTTTCTTCCTCAGCATTTACCGAATTTCGTAGCTGAATACCGGTGGGTCTTTTCCGTCATTAACCCACTTACTAGGCGTATAGTTGAACATAGCACCATTTACAATCTCTTTAAATTTTGGCCATAAATTCTCTGTGTGCACCATACTGGAACTAAATGCTGTTTTCCCACCACTGCCGGTCGTGTTGTGGCTTTCACAGCAGACTTAGCATGGGACAGTATTTCGACTGCTGCTGGTCTCCGACCAGTGGTGCGGGATGATACAGAATGTTGCAGGAAGACCAAAATTTGTTCACGGAAGACAGGCGCAGATATGAAGGGGTTATCAGTGAGCTTGGCACACAATATGACGATTTTGCCTTGTGATGTTTTAAATGGGACTATCTTCCCATCCCTACCTGAAATTTCCTTCCTCATGTCAACATTCTTTGAAGAGGTCTACTTAACTCGAATTTTAACTTTCTGGATTTTATACTGTTATGTCTATACCCAGTTCCAGTAGTAAACTGCCCTTTCAAAAATTAGTACATACATTTCACATTAATATGATACCCAATTTTTATTAGCAACTAAGTGAATTAAGCCGTTTGTTAATAAACCGACTTTGATATTTTGTAATATGAACTGTGCAGCCATGTTGCACCACATATTCTTGATAATTTACTTCTCCCCTATTTCTGAAAAGCTACGACATTTATTCCTTATGATTATTTAAAATGATAGCTCTACTTGAGAGCAAGCTAAAACGCCGATAACGATATCTTATTCAAAATAATTTGTTTATAATTAACTAACATTTAATTTCAATTGTTGTACTATAAAATTCATTGAAATTGTGTATGAAACTAAGCAAACATTTCCAAATTGAATATCAGAACACGCAGGGCAATATGTGGGCCATCTTTTTTTGCAAGCAACGAAAATCATCTAATTACTTTTAATTGTTGTTTTGTAAATCTTACGTTTCACAACGTATTCAGTTGGATAGTTTTGTATAAAAGAAAGTAGCACTTGAACCACGAGTCTAATGAGGGAGTAGTAAGAGTCGAAGTTAGTCAGGGCCAGTATGGAAGAGGCATGTAAAGGAGTCAGAGGCAGTGAGAGAGTCAGTCAGTCAGTCAGTGAGTCTGCCCTACTATCTTTCGGAAGCTGTGTGTGAGAGACTCGTTTGGGGGCCGTGGAGGAGGCGGAGATTAGTGTTTAACGTCCCGTCGACAACGAGGTCATTAGAGACGGAGCACAAGCTAGGATTAGGGAAGGATTGGGAAGGAAATCGGCCGTGCCCTTTCAAAGGAACCATCCCGGCATTTGCCTGAAACGATTTAGGGAAATCACGGAAATTCTAAATCAGGATGGCCGGGTTTCAACCGTCGTCCTCCCGAATGCGAGTCCAGTGTGCTAACCACTGCGCCACCCCTCTCGGTCTGGGCTATCAGAGAAGAAATATACATATCATCAATGTACATCCAAATTGATCACAATACGAGACAAGAAAAGTGATATGCTCTGTCTTTTATTGTAAAAAATTAGTGCATTAGCAACGTCGAACGCTGGGACTTCCTGAAGCAACAACCCCGAGGATTTCAAAGCTGAGTATCTCATCACATGGTGCAGCTAAGTTATTATGTGAACTTTCATTAACTGTTACTGAACTTTTCTAGTTTTCACTCGTCATCGTACTTGTGACTGGTGGAAGCCCAAACTATTACCGCTGTCCAATTACAGATAGAACTACAGAAACTGTATATTTTATTCTCACTCGGCGTCAGTGATAATTAAAATGCTTCCCTCCTCTCACGCATTTAAGGGAGGCATTTTATGTTCAGATGCGGTTGATTGTAACCTTGACGAAAAGTACGCCTGCCCACATGTTCCTATACAGTCCAACATTGATCACTGTCATACCAGAATGCCACAGAAATCCGGATATTGCACGATTCGACCTGTCGGTCAAATGTAAATCCAGAATGAGGACCATTTCAAACTGTATAGGGCACTGATAACGCTGTCTCACACCAGTATGCGTCAACTCCGAGTTCTTCAAAGTTGTTACTCAACATCTGTCGCTGTTCACACTCCCTACATACCGTACCAGGCCTGGTAACAAATTCTAAACACGAACATCACTAATGCACGCTGACTGCCGTTCTACCTGCCAGAGATAACTGCAGCTGTAGTGATTTACATACCCGCCGACATTTTGTACCTGTGTGAAGTTACATCAGACCATTCTTCTGTGTGCTTCTTTTTTTGTGTCCAGCAGTGTGTTATTAATACTATCAAATAACGTGGGTGATACTTAAAATCTGACTTCTGTACTTCTTTAGTACAGTAATGCGATTAGCGTAAACAAGCGTTGTAAACTGATTCAAATTTAATTGACGTGCGATTAAAATAGTGTGACCTACCATACGCTACTCAGTGTATTGTTCATTGCCATGTTATGTTATTACCTCTTAAATGAAAATCTCTTTAAGGCATTTTTGACTTATTCCACATTCATGAGGACCATTTCACTAAGTATCTCTCGAAAACAAATTAACATGTACGTTTGTATTGTAAATATATGTTAAGTGCCCTTGTTTTATGACATGTTCTACATCTCTGAGGATCTCCCCTCACTACTGTTTTATAGAACAAAACGTGTATCTAGCACAGACCCAGTAATTAGCTCTTACTGAGAAAGTAACAATTTTATGTGAAAATAAACATCTCTACTACGGCTAGTGGCTGGTCTTCTTCAGGGTAATTATGTTACCACTCAATATATATGAAAGCAGTCCCGATGCCTCTATTGAATTGCGTTATACTCATAGGGAGATTCCAGCTATAGCTGCCATTTCCAAGCTATATTGGAATAATACATAGAACTTTATCACTACTTTCTTCAATTTTTCGTATTTACATGGCTATATAGCGTGTGTATAGATCTGTACTTATGTGTAATTGTTCATGACTTTTAGATCACATCGATGAGTCCTATCGCTTATTAAACTGCTGTCGATCATTTTGTGATCTGTGTTTGTATTTTAGCCAATTTCTGACACCTTGCTGATCGCTTTTCACATCATTGGGTGCTGTCCAAGGTATTTTAGTTAATATTCATATGTTAACGAATTTTTAATAGCATATTTGACAGTTGCATCAACGATTCTGCATAGTAACAAAGTTGCTTTATGTAGTCCATGATGTTACTTCATTAATCGTTTAATCTTTGCTCATAATTTTGTCTTTCATTATGTCTGTATTATCCGTTATCGTGATTTAAGATTTCAATAAATTTCATATATATAGCAGCCACGGAACATTCTAAACGAACTAACAAATTTAAATCTAAAAACTATGTAGAAAATTTTATTGAAATATTAAATCACGATAACGTATGGGCATATACATAACGAGAATATTTCAAAGTGAAGGATAAAATTAGCAGCAAAGATTGAACGATGAGTCAATTAACTTCGTCGACTATATAGAGAAGACTTTTAACTATAAAGCACCGTTTATGCAACTATCCAATGCGGTGTTAGAAATTCGTTGACATATAAACTAAAATTACCTAGGACAGTATCCACTGATGTGAAAAAGGACCAACGAATTATCATGAATTCGCTAAAATCCAAACACAGATTACAAAATCATAGAGAGCAATTTAATAAGCGAGAGTAATCACCGATGTGATACGAAAGTAATGAACAACTAGACAGAAGTACAAATGTATACACACACCATATAGCCATAAGATATAAACACAAAACAGTGAAGGCAATAATGATAGAATTCCATAAATTATTCGCAAAAAGCTTGACAATGGCAATTAATAGCTGAAATAGGCCAATCGCAATGAAGTAATTCAACTGAAACAGTGGACTTGGATTTACAAGACTTACATCACACTGCGGGCCTAGAGGAACGTAAACTCATGACACAGACGTAGACCCAGAGAATGCCGGCCGAAGTGGCCGTGCGGTTAAAGGCGCTGCAGTCTGGAACCGCAAGACCGCTACGGTCGCAGGTTCGAATCCTGCCTCGGGCATGGCTGTTTGTGATGTCCTTAGGTTAGTTAGGTTTACCTAGTTCTAAGTTCTAGGGGACTAATGACCTTAGAAGTTGAGTCCCATAGTGCTCAGAGCCATTTGAACCATTTGAACCCAGAGAATGTTACACAAATTTAAAAGTGGAGATGGGCTACAGTCGTACATCTGACACCAACGTCTGTCATATCGAGATTTATAGAAACTTCCACAGCTACCGACAGTGTCCCAGAGCGGTGATGATTACTAAAACAAATTTGGGAAATAGGGCGGCCAACGGTACCGTGGAATAGTCTGGAGTGTATGTGTGTCACAACATGAGAAACTTCCGCCAAGTGCCGACTGCCTGTCCGGTCCGCCTACCTCCACGCACAAACCAGGTAAAGAGCAGGTTCCGCAGACTGTGCTCGCCCATATGGAGCTAGGGTCAAGTTTAATTCACATTCTCAGACCGAATTATGAGCGGCGGCACAGCAGTACGGCAGTAGTGAAGAATGGCTGTGTGGAATTGCACCAAGTACAGTAAGAGTGAGTACTCACGCTCTTTAAAAGCTCTGATGGTCAGAGTAATTTCAGTACTGCAAGTGCTCTTAATGTATGAAACGTTACATGTGGCGCTCTTATTCTTCTTCTTATCGTTAGCTTTCAAGGAATTTAAGACCGTATGACACGTTTACCCCCCCCCCCCCCCCCCCCATTATTTCCACGCTTTCTAGATTTTGTAATACTCAAATGGTTCAAATGGCTCTCAGCACTATGGGACTTAACTTCTAAGGTCATCCGTCCCCTAGAACTTAGAACTACTTAAACCTAACTAACCTAAGGACACCACACACATCCATCCCCGAGGCAGGATTCGAACCTGCGACAATAACGGTCACGCGGTTCCAGACTGTAGCGCCTAGAACCGCACGGCCACCTCGGCAGGCTTGTAATACTCCTTTGTCCTTTGGCTAATAGTAGTACAATATTTTTGTTATTTTATTATTTTCTAATCAGTTTATATGCTCTTTCCACTACTCCAATCATTTTTTAATTTATCGTTGCTACTATAAACTTTCAGCTATTTTTTTATTATTTCGACTATTATCATTTCCTATAGTGTACACTGAAGAGCCAAAGAAACTGGTACACCTGCCTAATATCGTCTAGGGACCCCCGCGAGCACGCAGAAGAGACGCAACACGATGTGGCATGGACTCGACTAATGTCTGAGGTAGTGCTGGAGGGAATCCTGCAGGGCTGTCCATAAATTCGTTAGAGTACGAGGGGGATGGAGATTTCTGCTGAACGTCACATTGCAAGGTATTCCAGATATGCTCAATAATGATCATGTCCGGCGAGTCTGGTGACCAGGTGGATGTGTTCAAACTCAGAAGAGTGTTCCCGGAGCCACACTGTAGCATTTCTGGACGTGTGGTGTGTCGCATTTTCCTGCTGGAATTGCCCAAGTCCGTCGGAATGCACAATAGACATGAATCAATGCAGGTGATCAGACAGGATGCATACGTATCTAGACGTATCAGGGGTCCCATATGACTCCAACTGCACACGCCTCACACCATTACAGAGCTTCCACCAGCTTGAAGAGTCCCGTGCTGACGTGCAGGGTCCACGGATTCATGAGGTTGTCTCCATATCCATACACGTTCATCCACTCGATACAATTTAAAACGAGACTCCTCCTACCAGGAAGCATGTTCCCAGTCATCAACAGTGCAATGTTGGCTGTTGACGGGCCCAAGCGAGACGAAAGCCCATGTCGATTATGTTTCTTTGAATGGCTTGCACGCTGACACTTGTTGATGGCCCAGCGTTGAAATCTACAGCAATTTGAGGAAGGGTTGCACTTCTGTCGTACTGAACGACTCTCCTCAGGGCGTCGTTGGTTCCTTTTTTGCAGGATCTTTTTCCGACTGCAGCGGTGTCGGAGATTTGATGTTTTACTGCATTCTTTATATTCACAATACACTCGTGAAATGGTCGTACGGAAAAATCCCCAAGCATCGCCACCTCGGAGATGCTGTCACACATCGCTCGTGCGCCGACTATAACACCAAGTTCGAACTCACTTAAATCTTGATAACCTGCCATTGTAGCAGCAGTAACCGATCTGACAACTGCGCCAGAGATGTGTTGTCTCATATAGGCATTGCCGACCGCAGACTCGTATTCTGCCCGCTTACATATCTCTGTATTTGAATACGCATGCCTATACCAGTTTGGCGCTTCAGTGTATATCCTCTTATCGATCTAAGGAATTTCGTCGATGTCGCCTCTCTATGGCTCTCTCATCGTTCTTGATCATTATTCGTGTTTTTACCTCGTAATTACGTAATGACGCTAACGTGAATTCATAAAAATTGAGACTCTATTGCCGGCCTGGGTGGCCGAGCGGTTCTAGGCGCTACAGTCTGGAACCGCGCGACCGCTACGGTCGCAGGTTCAAATCCTGCGTCGGGCATGGATGTGTGTGATGTCCTTAGGTTAGTTAGGTTTAAGTAGTTCTAAGTTCTAGGGGACTGATGAGCTTTGAAGTTAAGTCCCATAGTGCTCAGAGCCATTTGAACCAATTTTGAGACTCTATTCAAATGTTGAAATGTGTGTGAATTCCTAAGGGACCAAACTGCTAAGGTCATCGGTCTCTACACTTACACACTAATTAAAAGTAACTTAAACTATCTAATGCTAAGAACAACAAACACACCCATGCCCAAGGGAGGACTCGAACCTCCGGCTGGAGGGGCCGCGCAATCCGTGACATGGCGCCTCTAACCGCGCTGCCATTCCGCACGGCTGAGACTCTATTGTTTACCTTTAACATTGCGGTGAATTGTTAAGCAAATAGTATGAAACCCGTTTAGTTTTATCTATCATCGTAGTTATAGTTGTAGCTGATATGCCAGCGTAAAAAGCTAACATGAGAATATGGTGCGAATGCTTTATTATCTACAGCCGGCTGGTGTGGCCGAGCGGTTCTAGGCGCGTCAGTCTGGAACCGCGCGACCGCTACGGTCGCAGGTTCGAATCCTGCATCAAGCATGGATGAGTGTGATGTCCGTAAGTTAGTTAGGTTTAAGTAGTTCTAAGTTCTAGGGGACAGATGACCTCAGATGTTAAGTCCCATAGTGCTCACAGCCATTTGAACCATTATCTACAGTTATTTCTTGTCTACGTGGCTATTTTACTATGAATTCCCCTATATTTGTTTCATTTTTTTGAGAGCAGGAAATTGTAGACGGAGCTCATTTGCCCCAATTTATTAATGGCGAATTGTAGTCTATCTTCTGTGTCCTCTGATAGGTCACCAGCTTGGTTGATAGGTCACCACCTAAACATCTGTAAGGTCTTATTGTGTTCAGTTTTTTATCCTTTGAGTTTAAACTGTTTTTCTCTATTTCTTTACGGCATAATCTATACTTAGTTCAAAAAGCGCAGGTGAAAGATTCCCTTCTTAATGAACGTATTGATTCTTAATTATTTCTTCTCCATTTGAATTTGGCAAGTCAGTCACTATTTTTGTATTATTATTGTTGTTATTATTATACATTTTTGGTCCTTTAAAACAGTGTTTGAAATTGAATATTACATGATTACTCAATTTTTTGTCGTTTCCTTCCTTTTTTTCTCTTCTCAAAATCTCTTCTTTCTTTGACTGAGTTTCTTTTTCCTTTGTTCTGTCCATACTTTTCCGTTTTTTGTTCTTTTTTGCTTTAAATTTCGTCTCTGAATTTGCCTCTTTCGTTTAACATTTACGTATTATTTCCCTTTTGTCTTAGGTGTTTTGATTGAGCTGATAACTATAACAAAAATCCTCTCTCTGTGTCTGTTATAGAACGTTTAGCAGCATCTTTTGATCGTGTCTGTGAGTCTATACGTATTTTTTCTGGTTATTTTAGGTGCTAGTTTTTCTGGCTATGTGATACACGATGCAACGTTTGTGGTCGTTTCCGAGGTGTAAAGTGTTTCTGGTAGTAAAACTGTACTGAAGTGCCTGAATTTGGTCTGCCTTGATACATTTCCCTTATTTTAGTCCGTCTTGTGCATTTTCTGTTCTTTCGATGTTGGATGCCGTCTTTGATCTTCCTGTTTGTACGTACTGAAATGGTTCAAATGGTTCTGAGCACTATGGGACTTAACATCTGAGGCCATCAGTCCCCTAGAAATTAGAACTGCTTAGACCTAACTAACCTAAGGACATCACGCACATCCATGCCCGAGGCAGGATTCGAACCTGCGACCGTAGCTGTCGCAAGGTACCAGACAGAAGCGCCTAGAACCACTTGGCCACCGCGACCGGCTGTACATATTCCTAAAGATACTTGAATTGTTCTACTCTTTTCACCTTTCCGTGTTTTGTGTGTGTGTTGTTCGTCTTCCTTTCCATGCTTTATTCCTTCACGTGATACCTGTTGACTTGTTTTGTCAGTGACTTCAAGCAAGTGTTTCAGTGATTCTTGTCTGTTGTTGCTGGTGTAGTATCATTGCCACAGATACTACTACAACGCCGCGCCAACACAAGGTTGGCAGCTCGTCGTCTGCCGAGCACAGTGCACTCTAGCGGGCTGTGCAGCTCGACGGAACTCGAGAGTGCCTCGTTCACTTCTTAGCTAGATTTCAACCTAGCGAGACATACTTTCATAATCGGCCCTCAGCCAGTTCTGTAATATTTGCATTGATTCTCTGAGGAGGGCCCATCAGGCTTAGTCGCTGAGAATATGTTGCATTAGTTCATGGTATTCCATGTTACGAGATTGTCAGTTCATAGCCGCAGCTGCAGTCCGATAACCTACTGAAGATAAGTAATTTCATTGTACTATGTGTTTCTTGAATAATAATCCTTCTCTCTAACAGTGTGCCGTACTGCATATTATTGCAACCTGGACTCCTTCAGCTCCTATCAACTCGGCCTCCAACTTATTTGCATTTAGTAACGAGCTGAAAACACCCACGCGTTTTGTGCCTCTAAACAGGGAGACACAAGAGCTGGATAATGTCAGGTCATCTGCTACCGTTTTAGATAGCGACCTATCGATACTTTCCAAAGCTTGTCTGTCCTGCAAAATGTAGCATTAATTGCAATTTTTAAAACTGCTCACCAGAATATACAATTTTATGGACGTAGAAGTATGTTATTGAAAAGTAATATGTTAACAGAAGTGTAAGCAGGCAACAGCACAAAATAAAAGATAATAATTTGATATATGACAGCTACAGAACTTGTACAGATAGAAAAGCAAAACCTACATTATTGAGATTAAATCTTCAGGGTGAATACAGAGAAAAAAGAAAAGCAAACAATTATATCGAAATATAGTACTATTTTGAGTGTTGCTTGCTATCTTTCGGAACGTTCTGCTATTGTTCTTAATTTTTTCTCATCGCTTAGAATGTCTCCGGAGATTTGATTTCTTTTGTCTTACCGTAAGTCCTCTTTTATAGACGTCTACACTCTTGTCAATTGCCTCATCACGGCGTCTGCGTCTTCGTTCTAATGGTACAATTTCCTTGTCTGTATATGTTCTCATATACCAACCCAGGTGTCCGCTTTCCTATACTGTAGCAGCCTTTGAAACTTTTGTTTTCTTGCAGTTTTCATTGTTTACCTGCATTACTCTACCACACGCGATATTTTCTTGTTTGATTGAATAGACATGAAGTGTATGGGTGTCAAGAGCCGATTCAAGTCTAGATTAACTCTTTTCCGAGCGACTAAGTTCATAATTTATCTGATATTCAGCGAGTTCTTTTAGCAGAGAGCACTATATTTTCTTCATTTTCTTTTCTGCCATAGGACACTGGAAGTACATGGACCTGAGATCAATGTAAAATCTCTCGCACAGTTCAGTACGTCTTCTACGATTTGTAGTTCTTCTGTTACGAGCTGGGTTGAAGCCAACTGTTTCCGGAAGTGTTGCAGTTTTCTGTTGTCCACTCTTTAACTATCGTCATAATGCTTCCATTTTTACGGATCTCTTCAGTTGTCTTCTTTTACAGAACCGCGTGCATGGAATAACATTTAGTAATTGCTCATTTCAATTGAGTGTAGAGCCTTTTAGAAGGAGCATTACAGTTCGATGCGGTCAGACATTTGCTTATTTACATAAAATACTATGCCAAACTGCTGATGATTTCTTCCGACTTTTGGTCCAAGCTGACCTTTGAAGTATCTATATTTTTTAGTTAGACAGTGGGGCCAATGCGATGTTGCACCCTTCGGCGTGCGTCACAGCGAGTGACACTACTGGTCTTATGGGTGCCAAAAAATTCAAATGTTCATATGTCTGTGAAATCTTATGGGACTTAACCGCTAAGGTCATCAGTCCATAAGCCTACACACTACTTAACCTAAATTATCCTAAGGACAAACACACACACCCATGCCCGAGGGAGGACTCGAACCTCCGCCGGGACCAGCCGCACAGTCCATGACTGCAGCGCCTTTGACCGCTCGGATAATCCCGCGCGGCTTATGGCGTAGAGCTTCTCCGGCGTAGAGCGAGTTACTATTTTCGATCTCTTTGATAAGTCTTACCTGCGCGTTTGAATACCTGTAAGCTCTCGACGACAGGTTATAACGTTAAGAGCTTTAGTTATTATCTTTTATAAGTGGGCTGTTTAGGTTTTTATTTTGGTAACGCCGAGTAGCGCTCTGTATGAAAATCACTGACTGTGCTGTGTGCAGTCTACGGCTAGTTTGCATTGTTGGAGTATTCGCTATTGTATTGTTCGGCAGTTGGATGTGAACAGCGCGTAGCGTTGCGCAGTTGTAGGTCAGCCGCCAGTAGTGATGGATGTGGGGAGAGAGAAGCCAGAATTTTGAGATGTTAATATGAGCGGACGAGCTCGACGTGTGTCCGTTAGAAAAAGGAAATTTACCAAACTGGATGTCATGAACTGATATCTGTATTATGACTTTTGAACACTATTAAGGTAAATACATTGCCAACTATTCCCATCACTAGTTAGTGCCTTCAGTAGTTAGAATCTTTTATTTAGCTGGCAGTACTGGCGCTCGTTGTATTGCAGTACTCGTAGTTCGAGTAACGAAGATTTTTGTGAGGTAAGTGATTCATGAAACGTATAGGTTATTGTTAGGCAGAGCCATTCTTTCGTAGGGATTATTGAAAGTCAGATTGCGTTGCGCTAAAAAATATTGTGAGTCATTTTAGTGATGATCAGAATAACAAAAGAGAAAACTGTTTCAGTACGTTCAGTTTTGCTCAACTGTTTGAAAATCAAATAACGTAAGAGGTTTCCCAGCACAGTAATTCATAATTTTTCGAAGGGGATGTTTCACTTTTTATTGGCATACTGATTTCCCGTGGGGCCCCGGGCAGAATAGAGCATTCACGATGATGTCGGGCAAGGCAACTAGTGTGCCGTGACAATTTCGTTGCTGGGCCAGTATTCGGTTTCATCTAGAGTTGACTTCAATTTTTACGTGTCTAGCACAGTCCGCATGTTGACAGTTCCAAAGAAAAGACACTTCTTAAGTCATAGGACCTGCCTGGGGACAGTGACACCTGTAAACTAGAAGAAACCCACAGTGACTGTGACCAAAGCCATGGTTTCATTAGTGATAGTTATTTACAATATGACGAGGTTATCATACCCAGAAACATTTCTTCTTAACAGACGAAAGATGTTACTAGTCAGCAACTCCTATACCATAGAGGAGTTTCTGAATAGAGAAAGGTAATTTTCTAGTGTAGGTAACGTTGCGGCATTTTGTTCTAAGTTTGCTGTAATGAAACCATTCAATGTAATGTTTGCTATTTTTCGCAACAAATGACTCGACGTTGTCTTGCATTTGCAGTACATGTGCGCTCTCCTGCAATCATTGGAATGCGCTGACACAGCAAGTTGCTGTTGTGTGACGCATCTCATGGTGAAAGCAGGGTGGTTTTCTGCTTCGTAGTTGTAATATCACTTTAGAGCTGAAATAAGCCGGTAACATAAATTTTATTTATGCGTCATAGGTATTATGAAGCCTACAGTGATACGTAAGGAACGCAGTTTATTTATTTTTGTGAAATATGTGAAGAAACTGACCTTGATAAGTCAACGCTTGGTGTTAACTAAATCGGCTCCACACAGACCTTAATAAGTCAACGCTTGGTGTTAACAAAATCAGCTCCATCTTGAGTAACTCAATTCAGTTTGCTCTTACATCAGATCCATGCATATCTGCAAGATGCCTATTGCAAATATTATTAGAGGCAAGTACTTCACACATATAACTATAAACAAATTTGAATGTCAGAGAATTGCCAAATAACCTATCTTACTATTGCTTGTTGTTAATTATCTTCCTTTAAAACAGAAGAATTATTTACTAAATATAAACGTTTTCAATAAATCGCGTCTTGAAGCTCTCAAACATTGAAGAAAAGAAATTTTTAAATGGGTAACATCTACGATAAATAACCCAGTGTTAAACACATTGTATTCTAATAAGAACAAAATCTCCATTGCATATAAAATATCACTTTTACTAGATCAAATCACGCAGGGTAAACGAAGATCTGATGTCTATTTCAGCGTGATGAGACAAATAGAACTGTCCACACCAAGCATGTACTGAATACAAATACGTGGCGTAAAAATACTGACGAAGTGCGAAACCACTCAACCAGTACGCAAACAGCAACTATGGTGTTAAACACTTAAAAATGTCATTTCTTCAGTTATTAAATACACAGCCATTTAAAGCGTAATGTAATCTTTTTTGTTAGTACATTTTATTTATAAGTTTTCACGATTTCGATCTACATGGCTCCTAACAAGAAACCTGCTGAAAATCAAGGAAAGCTTGTGAAATTAAAACCTAAAGAAACGAATAAATTGAAAAGTGAAAAGGTCTCAGAAACTACGAAACTGTGGATCTCTTGGCTGCAGCTAGACGGGTGAAATATAAAAATATGACTGCATATAAAACATCAAAACTGCGTGGTGTCCTCTTCAACACCATCAAAAATTTTTCATATGACGATGAAGATAACGAACATCCACAAATACAAAACTGTACAAGCGATCTGCATTACCAGGGGAAATACAGCAACGTGTTGTTAATTACATTGTTGAGATTGAGGATTTGGGTTTAGGATTAACCGAAATAAAAATCAGAAAACTTGCATGCAGTTTAGCTGCAACCCAAAGAATAGTGTACATGTTTCTCCTACTTTTTCTGTAGCGTTTATCCCGTCTGATGGCAGGGTCCACTGAATGGATTCGCGATCTCCCTTCTTTTTTCTATCGTTGGCCATGTCCGGATGAAAATTCACAACCTTCAGGTCATTGTGGAGTGTCTTAGTCGTCCCTCGGGGGTCTTTCCAGTTACTTTCATTGTGCAGGATGCCTGTACTATAGATTGAGCGCAGCACATATCGAAACCATCGCAGACGATTTTCTCGTATTTTCTTCTGGATCGGAGCGACCCCAAAGCATATCCTGATACTATCGATCGAAACGTGATCCTGTTGAATGAAGCTATCTGTTCATCTAAGCATCTTCTATTCCATTACCCCCAGTCGTCGTTCTGCCTCTTTTGTAGCCGGCCGACATCTTTGTGCCATAGAGAGCGACGGAAAGGATGACAGTCCGGTAGATTTTCGACTTCAGATGAACCACCATCTGACGACCGCAAGTGACTCTTGTTGTCGTTCGCCACTTAATTCAGGCTGCCTGCGTCCTTACGTTGTCTTGGTTCTAAGGTGGCCATCACTAGAGACTGTAGAACCGAGATACTTAAATTATGTTAATCGTGGTAGATCTTCTCCGTCAACGTTGATGCTCCCACGTTCTCGCGGATACGATGTCATGTACTCAGTTTTCTTCTTGTTGAGCCGTACGCCATAGCGTGCAAATCGGTCGCTCCATTCTTGTGTTTGCTGCAGGTGATCAACCTTGGTCTCCGCAATCAACATGACATCATCAGCATAGAGAAGTGTCCGTGGTAATGGCATGTGCAAGTCTGGTGTGACAGTGTCCAACACGAGAATCAACAGGAGTGATGATGAGGTCAAGCTCTGGTGTACTGTCACTTGAACGTAGCTGCTCGGTTCAACGTACAGACGCCGGACTCAGGTTACAGGCTGAGTTCAATCCTGCAAAGCAATTTGTTAGTAACTAGTGGTTCACTTCAATACTCCGAAGTAGCTGGTTAGTAAATGATGGTGGTAACAATTCAAAGAACCTTAAAGTTTCTGTTCAATGTTTCCAGATAATCTCTGTGCATACCGTACATCAGTGGCCAATAGGTTGAAAAATTCTAACGGACGTTGGGAGTCATCTCCACAGCAGAACGGGAGTAAAATGGATTCATTGACCAAATGTCTCAATGTAGTTGAAGGCAACCAAGATTTCATTCATTCTCCAATTATACAGTTGTAAGCAACGACCCAAAAATTGCTCACAGTTCTCCCAATCAACGGCTTACAGGTAACAGGAAAGGTGAGGACTGGATTTGTGTTGTCTACTTGAGGACTTACTCATATGCTGTGAAGAAAAACAGGTGCATCGTGGACACCCCGCTCATTTTGCTTATTGCCCTACCATGAAAGTCACCAAAAACAGCTGACAAAGGAAGCAATTTATACAACAACTGAAGATGTAGACCGCTGCAGTAGCTGAATGAAATTTCGTGTTGCGAAATTACTTTACTATTCCTGCAGAATCACCTTACTAACAGCAAAATTACCTTTCCATGTGTGCTCTACGTTTATCTACAATTATGAACAGCGCCAATGATAAGAAGGTTGTAACAGGTTTATAAAATTTGGCTCATATATGTAGATACTTAACTGCAAACACGTTGTGCGTGCGTGTGCGTGTGTGTGTGTGTGTGTGTGTGAGTGAGTGTGTGTGTGTGTGTGTGTGTGTGTGTGTGTGTGTGTGTGAGAGAGAGAGAGAGAGAGAGAGAGAGAGAGAGACCAGCTTTGACTCACACGGTGTCACGGAATTTAGTGAAATTAAATCTTCCGGATATTTTATTATACAATTCGCTATTAACAAAGGTCCAAGAACGCAGGATAGATTCTCAGATACATGATTTGCTGGAAGACTCTCTAATAGAAACCCAGAACGTTGTTCATCTGAGACAAAGGTAACATCAGGAGCGCTACGGACCAGTGTTACTAAACCCCTACTGTTATCTGTATACATAAACGATCTATCACGTGGGGTCGTCAGTAATCTTAGGCTGTTTGCTTATGACGCTTTTGTGTACTGGAAACTGTCATCGTTGACTGACATTAGGAGCACTGAGGAAGCCTTGGACAGGATTTCTATTCGACGAGCAGAAGTTTGTTTTATATGTGGGTAAATGTAAATTAATGCGGATGGATAGATACAACATTCGGGTATTAATCGTATGCTGCGTGACGTTTAAACATGTAAGTCTAACTTCACGAAACACCATGGAATGGAATCGTCACATACGATCAATTGTAGAGAAGGTGAATAACCGACTGCACTTTACTTTACGAGTTCAAGGAAAATATAGTCCATTTATAAAGGAGATCAAGTAGACAACAACACTTGAGGAAACTGCTCTTAAGAACTACTAATTTGTTTGGGATCCTCACAAGGTTGGGTTAAAGAAAGATGCCGAAGCAGTTCGGAGATTATAACACGTAGCAAGATGGATTGCTCCATTTGCTACTTCTTTGAATAACTATTTTTTTCATTCTATCTTTCGAAAGTTTCCAACTAAACATGTATCATGTATAACAAAATTTGCCGAATTACTGTTCGCACACTATTTTACGTAACTTTATTATTCACAATATAGTTTTCAATCCACTGAGTCTAATAGGGTCTTTTGTTCCACCGGAAACCCTCCCTTTTGGGGGAAATCAGTAATAAAAATTGTTCCCGCGGTAGGTTCTCAATAACCGTGGTGAGTAAATAGCTGTTTATTCACAAAAAGCCGTATCTCATTAGAAAGTTATCATTGTCCTCTTTCCTATAACTAGGCTATTGTCTCTGAAAACTCATCTCAGGAAATTTATTTATTACCAATATTCCACGCTGTACCTTTGTTACCTTAATTTTCCTCAATGAGACAATTCATTTGTTTGTCCAAATAAGCCACTACTTAATTATTTGACTAAATTATGAATCTGGAAATTTCTCATGAAAGTGGGGAGTCCATCGCATTAAGTATGTGATGTATCAGTCAACTAGTACCTTATACTTTAACACTTTTATAATTACACTGGTCGACTAATTTTCCCTTTTTATTTTTTACTTAAAGGAAAGTAGCCGTGCTTTATACGTTTCCACATGCTGAACATGAATATCATGCCTAAAATGGTCTCCTAGTTCAGACTTACAAATAAATAAGTTGTTTACGCTTCACAGTCACACGTATGGGACATTATGTGAAATATAGGCAACCGCATTGTGACAAGGGTTCGTCTGCTATGAGCGAATGAGGTGGCTGCTTCCAGTATAAATTGCCAACGCTGTTTTACACCATGGCTCATGTGCACGCCATTCAGTCACATTAGATCTGTCGAATGTAGAAACCAGATGACATTTTAATCGTCGTTTGCCGTGGTTGTGTGCTCTTGTGCCATGTTATTCGCATGTTACTGACAGGATTGTAAAGGCAGTAGGCAGTGAATGTATGTGAGCTGAAATGTTGAAACTGAAAAATTGTGTTATTCTCCATGAGTACACTTTCAGAAAAATTCTCTGCACCTGCAATGACAAACCTAATAATTTTTGTTAAATTTGTGCAGATATTGTTTTTGGTTGAAGAAGGCCACCACTGACTAATGTATGAAGCAAGCATACGCCTTGTATTTTGGGTGTCGAGTTGGAGCCAAGTTAAATTGTGGCCTCCACACTTGCGTTGCACTTCGTTTTCGTCCACACTGAATGCTTGTATGCATTTTTATTTGGTGTGAACCCACAAATCATGCACTGTA